>NW_017670586.1:120313-210234 GCF_001879085.1 Nicotiana attenuata | reverse complement strand
AATACCATACCCAGATAACATCAAAATCAACCATAGCTCAACAACAATAAGTCAACTCCGGGCTCCAGACCCCCAATAGTCACTAAACAGGATCGGTATACATGATCTACAATGATAGTATCACCCACCGGGGTAGATACGTGAACAGGCAAGGCAAGACAACCTCGGGTAGCACCCAGGTGATGAGCAAAATATGAAGATACATAGGAATAGGTAGATCCGGGATCAAATAAGACAGAGGCATCTTTGTGGCAGACTAAGATAATACCTGTGATAACAGCATCTGAGGCAATGGCGTCCTTCCTGTCTAGAAGAGCATAGAATCGAGCCTGACCACCGCCAGTCCGGCCTCCACCCCTGGGGCGGCCCCTGGCTACCTGACCTCCACCCCTAGCTGACTGGGTGGGTACTGATGAAACAGGAGTAGAAGATGAGGGCTCATCCCTCTGCTAAGACTAACTACCACGACGCCGAGGACACTGTCTCCTCATATGACCGAACTCACCGCACTCGTAGCAACTACCCGGCACTGGAGAATGGGACTGATGGAAACCCCTCACTGCTAAAGAACCCTGGGCTGAAGAGGCAGGTGTAGAGCTCTGAGCTGGAAGGGCACTAAGTGAAGTCTGGCCCTGCTGAAATCCCTGATGACCACGGCCTGAAGAGGCCCCACTGTACTCTGGACGACCTGACTGAGGAGGCCTGAAGGAACGGCCTCTGCCACGCTGGAACTGGCCCCTATACGGAGCACCACTGAAACTACCTGAACTTCGAGGCCTCTTTGCCTCTCTCTCCTCACGCTCCCGGCGGCGAACCGTATCAATCTCTAGAGCCATGTCAACTACCTCCTCAAACGAGGAACCCATAACCCTCTCTCTGGTCATCAAAATGGGGAGTGAATAGTTGAGGCCATCCACGAACCTCCTAATCCTTTCCCGATCTGTCGGGATCATCCAAGTGGCATGCCGAGCTAGCTGCGTGAATCTCAACTCGTACTGGGTCACAGACATGTCCCCCTGAACTAACCACTCGAACTGACGACGCAGCTCCTCCCTGTGAGACTGCGGTACGTACTTCTCCAGAAAGAGAGTGGAGAACTGCTGCCATGTAAGGGGCGCTGCACCAACCGGCCTACGCCTCTCGAAGTCCTCCCACCAGGTGAATGCAGACCCTGAGAACTGGAAAGTAGTAAAAGCCACACCACTCAACTCTAAGATCCCTGCGGTGCGAAGCATACGCTGACACTTATCCAGAAAACCCTGGGCATCCTCGCCCTCAGCACCGCTGAACATCGGAGGCTGAAGCCTGGCGAATCTCTTTAGACGACGCTGCTCATCGTCCGACATAGCTGGAACCTCATAGGCTGGAGCTGGTGCAACTGGTGCAACTGGAGCAACTGGAGCCACTGGAGCAACTGAAGCAACTGGAGGAGCTATGCAACCTCCTCAGGTGTGTGAGCAACAGGGGTCTGATGTCCTCCCCCGGCCTGGGAAGCAGCTGCTGCAGTAGAAGCTGAGACCGCCTGAGCCAGGACAGTACAAACTGATAGTATCTGTGCCAAGGTCTCTTGGAGACCAGGAATAGCAGTAGGCACTGCTGGTGCCTGCACAGGTGCTGCTGGGACATCGACAGCTGGAGTTTGGTCCTGAACTGTGGCAGCTGGTGGGTCAGCAGGTGCTGTCTCTGCTGCCCTACCTCGACCACAACCACGACCGCGTCCATGGCCTCTAGTGGGTGGTACTGGTGGTCGACCATCGCGTCCGGTAGCACGAGTTCTCGCCATCTGCGAGAGAATAGAATACAGAGATTTAGTTCTTGAATCCCAAAGCCGCACGACAGAATTTCAAGAATATGGAGTTTTCCTAAAGGTTCTGCAGCCTCTCGAGGAGAAGTACAGGCGTCCCCGTACCGTTCCGCGAGGCATAGTAACCTAGGCTCTGATACCAACTTGTCACGACCCCAATCCCGGTCGTGATGGCGCCCAACACTAATGCTAGGCAAGCCCGACCAATTAAACCTTTATTTATGTACTAATCATTTTGAGGTAGTGTCTAACTCAGGACTGATATCATGAAATATGCTAAGCATCATGGAAGCAGTGATAAGGATCCCTGAAGGATGCACATGATAGGCACAAAGCCCCAAACGATTCATAAAATCCAAGTAGGATGATTACCAAACAATTTCTAGTCAAGAACGCAGTACGAACATAATTCGTCACAATCCCCAGTCACAATCGACCTCGCACTCGTCATAGAGTACGTGTCTCGCCTCAATATAGCGTCACAATGTGATATACCGGGGTTTCAAACCCTCAGGTCATCATCTACATCTATTACTCACCTCAAGCCGGCCACAAGTCTAGTTCGCTATGCTTTTGCCTTTCGAATCAACCTCTTCGCATGCTGAATCTGATTAAAACCACAACGAATACATTACAATAGGCTAAAGAAACCTAACCCAATCGAAAAGACTCGAAAAAATACCAAAATTCACTAAGTTGGCAAAACCCGAGCCCCGGGCCTACGTCTTGAAAAATTACGAAATTTACATCACCGGATTCCTCGTCTCGCCACGAGTGTACACACACCAATTTTACCAAAATCGGAGTTCAAATGCCCTTTCAAAATCCATTTTTACATCACAGCTTTCCAAGCCCTAGCTTGACCCGTTTTTTGATGAATTTTCCACAATTTACATGTAATTTCTACCATAAACTCGAATAATTAGGCCAAGAGATTTACCTCCAATTGATTCTCAGTCAAAACCCTCGAAAATCCTCGCCCAAAGCTCTCCAAGTCGCTTAATATGGTGGAAACTACCTCTTGTTCGCGGATGAAATAAATCCTTTAAACCTTTCTGCCAACAGCGATTTTCGCTTATGCGGTCCCGCTTCCGCTTGTGCGGGACCGTTTCTGCGGCCAAAAATCCGCTTATGCAGTCTTCACTTAAAAACCCGGACTTCGCTTATGCGACTCGAACTCCACTTCTGCGGTTCCCTCAAAACCGCTTCTGCGGTACAATGTCCGCTTATGCGGACCCGCTGAAGCGACCAACTTCCGCTTATGCGGAACTACCCTAACCCACACCTGGCCGCTTCTGCGATCGCTCACCCGCTTCTGCGGAACCGCTTCTACGGTCCATTTCCGCAGAAGCGGAAATACCAGATAACAGCAACAACAGACCTGAAGCAAACTTCAAAACTCTCGTTCAACCACCCGAATTCACCCCGAGGCCCCCAAGACCTCAACCAAAAACAACAATACATCCTAAAACTTCATTCAAACTTGTTCTCATCCTCAAAACACATCAAACAATGCTAAAACCATCAAATCACATCGAATTCAAGCCGAAGTTTCTTAAAAACTTCCGAATTACGCATTCGGTCAAAAACCCGACCAGAACAACTCCGAATGACCTGAAATTTTGCACACATATCTAAAATCACCTAACGGAGCTACTACAACTCTCGGAACTCCATTCCGACCCTCGGACCACAATCTCACCTATCCACCGGAATTCGCCAAAATGCCAACTTTGCCAATTCAAGCCTAATTCTACTCCGGACTTCCAAAGTCACTTCCGATCGCACTCCTAAGTCACAAATCACCTCCCGAAGCTAACCGAATCACCGAAATTCACATCCGAGCCTTCTAACTAATAAGTCAACATTCGGTTGACTTTTCCAAACCAAACCTTCCTTAAAGAGACTAAGTGTCTCATTTCCTATCCAAACCAATTCAATTCAACTCTAACTCACCCGTTGCTGATAATAAAACATGAAAGAGCAATAAATGGGGGAAACGGGGCTGTAATACCTGAGACGACGGGTTGGGTCGTCACACCGAGCCAATTTGGTCTTTGTGGGATTATTAGGAAAAGTGGGGGTGAAGATTTCTTTTGAATCTGATAAGGTCGTGTTGACCAAGAATAATAATTTTGTTGGTAAGGGTTATTATAGCCATGGCTTGTTTGTACTCAATATTATCAATGAAAATGCTAGTACTTCTGCTTACTTGATTGATTCTTTTAATTTATGGCATGCTAGATTAGGACATATTAGTTTATCTTATATTAAGAAAATGCATTCTGACGGTCTTATTTCAAATATTAATTTTTCGAGTATTGATAAGTGTGAAGTTTGTTCAAAAGCTAAACAAACTAAGAAATCATGTGCTTCAGTATTTAGAGAATCTGAATTATTAAGTTTAATTCATACTGATTTAGGAGACTTGAAACAAACTATGACTAGAGGAGGGAAAAAATATTATGTGACTTTTATAGACGATTTTTCTAGATATACAAAAGTTTATTAGTTGAGAAATAAAGATGAAGCTTTTGATAAGTTTTTAATTTATAAATCTGAAGTAGAAAATCAGTTAGATAAGAAAATCAAAAGAGTTAGATCCGATAGAGGTGGTGAATTTATTTTATTGAATGATTATTGTGAGAAAGTGAATTTATGTTGCTTGATCATAAGAAAAGAAAAATAGGATCTAAAACATCTGATTGTATGTTTATTGGGTATGCTGAAAGCAGTGCAGCATACAGATTTTTAGTAGTCAAAAGTGATGTACTTGAAAATAATACTATTGTTGAAACAAAAAATGCTGAATTTTTTGAAAATATTTTTTCTTTAAAATTTGAGAATATTTCTGATGCTCCTATTATTCCAAGTGATAATATTTCACATGTTCCAATTATTCAAAATGATTTTGAAAGTGAGGGTTTAAGAAGAAGCAAAAGATCAAGGAAAGAAAAATCTTTTGGTAATGGTTTTTATATTTATCTTGTGGATAATGATCCTTTAACATATTCTGAAGCTATTTCTTCTTCTGATGCATCATTTTGGAAAGAAGTTATTGATGTAGAATTAAATTCAATTTTACAAAATAAAACTTGGATTTTAGTTGATTTACCTCCGGGAGCTAAACCCATTGGTTGTAAATGGATTTTTAAGAAGAAACTCAATCCGGATGGTTCGATTGATAAATACAAAGCTAGACTTGTTGCAAAAGGTTTTACCCAAAAGCAAAATATTGATTATTTTGATACTTATGCTCCTGTAACTAGAATTTCCTCAATTCGTGTTTTACGTGCCTTGGCTTCTATTTATAAACTTTTTATTCACCAAATGGATGTTAAAACTGCATTTTTAAATGGTGATTTGGAAGAGGAAATTTACATGGAGCAACCTGAGGGTTGTATAGTGTCTGGCCAAGAAAACAAAGTATGTAAATTGCTAAAATCTTTATATGGTCTAAAGCAAGCACCTAAACAGTGGCATGAAAAGTTTGATCAGTATTGATTAATGATGGTTTTTCATCAATTGAAGTAGATAAATGTGTTTATACAAAATGTGTAGATGGTACATGTGTTATTATTTGCCTTTATGTGGATGACATGCTTATTTTTAGTTCTAGCCTTGATTTGGTACATAAAACCAAATTTTTCTTGTCTTCTAATTTTGAGATGAAAGACATGGGAGAAGCTAGTGTTATTTTAGGCATGAAAATTATAAGAGATGGCAATAGTTTGATGTTGACTCAAGAATATTATGTTGAAAGAATTCTTAAAATATTTGATAATTTTGATGTGGTACCTGTAAGCATTCCTTATGATGCTAGTAGTCAGTTAAAAAAGAATAAGGGAGATGCTGTAGATCAAAATAGATATGCTCAAGTTATTGGTAGTCTAATGCATTTGATGAATTTTACTAGACCTGATATTGCATATGCTGTGTGTAGATTGAGTAGATATACTCAAAACCCGAGTCATGATCATTGGAATGCATTAGTAAAAGTAATGAAATATTTGAGAGGTACCATGAACTATGGTATTAAACATAGTGGATTTTCCACTGTACTAGAAGGATACAGTGATGCTAACTGGATCTCTGATTCAGATGAGACAAAATCCACTAGTGGTTATGTGTTCACCCTCGGTGGGGGTGCTGTGGCATGGAAATCAGCTAAACAAACTATAATAGCTAGATCTACCTTGGAATCTAGTTTGTGGCATTAGAATTAGCTGGCAATGAGGCCGAGTGGTTAAAGAACCTTTTGGCAAGTATTCCACTAGGAATAAAACTGACACCTTCGGTGTCGATGCATTGTGATTGCCAAGTTGCAATAGCCATTGCCAAAAATTAATCCTTTAATGGGAAGAGTAGACATATCCGATTGAGACATAATGTGATAAAGCAGCTGCTGAGAGATGGAATTATTTTCATAGATTATGTGAAGTCAGAATTGAATTTGGCCGATCCTCTGACTAAACCTTTGGGAAGAAAATTAATATCCGAAACATCGAGGGGAATGGGACTTTTGCCAATTTGAGTTATATCAACTATGATGGTAACCCGACCTATGTGATTGGAGATCCCATGAAGTAGGTTCATATGGGTAATAACAAGTCATTAGTTGATCAAATGTGCACTATTAAATTATATCTCTTCCTATGGTGTGTGTATGTATATAGTGCAAGACTGCAAGGAATGAGAGGCTGAGTTATTAAACTCTTAATCTAATAATCCATAGCCTTTATAGGTGGTGTATTGTGCTGCAGAATACATTTGATGGATGGACCTATATGAGTGTGGAGTGGGGCCGCTCCTATGAAATTTGTGGCGAAATTTCTAGAGCACTCATAAAAACCAGGCGCGCGCATGGCCTATTAGCCCAAAACCGCGACAAACAACAAAGTGTGTACAGGTATAATGTGATAGGTAAGACACTAAACTTACAAAAGAATTCTTGGTTCATAGAAGTTTTAAACTTCACCAATTATTCTGTAAGTTTAATCTTATTTTATCTAGGTCTGGTTCATAGTCCAAGAGATACCAGATTCGACGCAATATGCTCTTTTGTGAAACCCAGCAAATTATTTTATTATTATTATTTTTTATATTCTTTTTGAGATATGTCGGGGATTGATAGAAAAATTATTTTGATATCTCAAAAAGAAATATTCCAAAATTATGTCTAGATTCATTTTCTTAATATTTATTAATGAATCATTATTATAGTAATTATCTCAAGTATATTTGTAATAGAAAATTAGTTGAATTTTGAATTTACTTTGGACATATTAAATCTGATTTTTTGAATGCTCATTAGTGGGTATTGACCATTTGATAGCTTTTAATAGCTTTTGATTAAGAACGTTACTTTTGGAAAAGAACGTTCAGTGACTTTGTAACAGAAGCCTTTATGGCTTACTTTGAATTCAACATTTTGAAAGAACGTTACTTTTGTAACGTAAGCCTTTATGGCTGATTTTTGGTTCTTAAGCGTATTCTTCTATCAGATTAAAAAGTTTTTTGGACTATATATACTTTGTAGTTTTTATGTTTTGAGGAGAGTGAAAATAAAAACGCTAAAAACTTTTCTTCCCTTTTCTTTGTGCTGGGTTTTTTCTTATAAATCTTTGTTGTTTTTGGTCCTAATTATACTAGAAGAGCTTGTTGAATCCTGGGGGATACGCCTAATATTATTCATCTCGGTGTGGGCGAAATATCCTTAAGGACAGTGTCATTTACACGCCTCAAGCTAAATCTTTTATTCTCCATAATCATCCAATTTTTTCCAACAATCTTAAGGATATTTTACGTTGTCATTATGGAGAATAACGCTGCTAATGTTGTTGTTGATGCTACTACTCCTGCTGCACCAACTGTTTCTATTGCTATTTTTGGTGGAGATAATTTTAACCGCAAGCACGTTGTTGTTGACAAAGTAAAAGAAATTGCTACTAGAAGCAGTCTTGCGGAAGAGAACAATCGTCAGAGAAAATCAAATAACAGATATGATAAAAGAGATGGTTATAAGCCTAAAACCAACAATCAACCTGGCCACTATGTTGCTCAATGCCGAAAAAGAGTTGGGAATGACAATCCCACTAAGGCTAAAGTAAATTTGACTGATGCCAAAGTGGATGATATAATTGTTGCAGTTGTTTCCCAAGTGAACATTGTGGCCAATGTGAAAGATTGGGTGTTAGATTCTGGTGCCACTAGGCACATATGTGCTAACAAAAAAGACTTTGTGTCTTACACCCAAGTTGAGGAGGGAGAAGAAGTTGTCTATCTTGGTGATTCAAGAACTACTCAAGTTCTTGGAAAAGGCAAAGTTCTTCTCAAACTCACATCTGGCAAAACTTTGGCATTGAATGAAGTGTTGCATGTTCCTAGTATCCGAGTGTCACGACCCCAATCCCGGTAGTGATGGCGCCCAACACTAATGCTAGGCAAGCCCGACCAATTAAATACTCTCAACCTAAATACGCAATCTGTTAACAAATAATACGATTAAAATAGCAAATATCAAGGTTCCAATCCGAATCTAAATAAAATAGTACGGAAAATAATAATAACGAATATCCAAACATTCCTCAATAGATCTGGAGTCACGAGTCTAGAGCCTCTAGATGTAAAAGAGTAATATATCCATAGTAATAAAGAAGTCTAGGATATGGAAAGATAAATGAAATAAATGGGAGGAGTCGGGTCCTGCGGACGTCAGGCAGCTACCTCAACAACTCCTGAAAATAAACTTCACGAAAACAGCAAACAGCTCCACTAAGTCTCCGGAGCACCTGAATCTGCACACATGGTGCAGGGAGTAAAGTGAGTACTTCCAACTCAGTGAGTAATAAACATATATAATGGCTGAAAGTAAGAAATCCCGAAATATTACAATATAAAGCTATAATCAACGATTAAGCACGTTAAACGATGAAACAACAGCAGACAATGACAATTAAGACCAACAGATATAAAATGCATGAATGCAATGCAATGCACATGACCGCTGCGGCGCGCAGCCCGATCCATTTGGGTACCCGCGCTCACTGTGGGGGTTCAGACTCCGGAGGGCCTCCTACAGCCCAAGCGCAATATCACAGTAACATTCGCTGCGGCGTGCAGCCCGATCCACACTCAGTCCATATATATATATATATATATCTTCCACATATTATGGGTAACGTAGGAGACATCTCTATTTTTCCCCCGGGGAATCTTTAGAATTCCCACTGCTTAACTTTCAATTCGCCTCTGACCATCAAATGAAATGTGAATAACCCGATCCTCCTCTCTTTGAAAGAAGGGGCGCTTCCGGTTCTGTCGGTGCTTGAAACAATTTTGCTTCTCCATATTACTATATCTCTAGAGTCAATAATTTTATATGAGGAACTACTGAACTCAATCACTTGCTGCCGTTACTTCTTCAGNATATATATATATATATATATATATATATATATATATATATATATATATATATATATATATATATATATATATATATATTAAGAGAGACACATTACCATCTTTTTTGGCATTGAGAGCAACATGAGTTTGTAAATCTGTTATAATAGTCCCAAATGTCAGTCAATGTGTTTAGATTGGCATTAAGAGCAACATGAGTTTGTAAATCTGTTATAATAGTCCCAAATGCCAGTCAATGTGTTTAACTAATTCAGTCAAAACTGTACTACGTCTGCCTCTTAGTATTTGTTTGACTCTTGTTTTTGGCAGCCATCAGCTTTTATTTTCGCAACAACAAACTACAAATAGTTGTTGTCCATTTCTGTCAGTACTAGCACGGCAAGCGGCAAGCCAGCCCAACATGATTATACAAAAATGTATTTTACGTGTTTCCACTTCAGTTATAATTACACAGATTTGATAGCCTAAAACCAAACTATATCTTCTAAAATTAATCCATGTCTGTTTTCATCCATCTGGACTATCTTCCATGAAATCGCAAATGCATGTGTTAGAAATCGAGAATGATAACTGTTTGCAACAATTTTGTGCAGAAAAAAAAAATGCAATAACAAACAACTATAAAGAAAAAAAGATTTTATTGATAAATATTACGGGTTACAACTCTGTTTATCCCTTGATTCGTCCTCTGATTTATTGTCACGACCCCAGTTCGCCCTCCGTGAACTATCGTGACGGCACCTAGTCTCTACGACTAGGTAAGCCTAACAAATTTGCGGAAAAAGAAATAACAGAATAAAACAAATAAAAACTTGCGAAATAGACATAGTGAAGGTTTAAAGCAAGATGCCGCTCGGCATATGCAATACAACTCTCAAACTGAAACTACATTTTTCCCAAAACCCGGAATCTCATGAAATCACAAGCTGTGGAATAACTACAGTGTTCTACCTCCAGAGTGTCTAAACAAAAAGAAATACAGAAGGGCTAATGCTACGAGAGAGAATGGAAAGGGACTCCTCGGTCTGCGGACGCGGCAGACATACCTCGAAGTCTCTGATGGATCACCCCGCCTCAAGGATAGTAGGGCCGAGTCGAAGTACCTGGATCTGCACATGAAAAACATGCGCAGGAAAGGCATGAGTACACCACAGCGGTATTCAGTAAGTGTCAAGCCTAACCTCAGTCGGGTAGTGACGAGGAAGGTCAGGGCCCTACTGATTATAGCTGAAAAACGAGGTAAAACAGTATAGAATACTGTATGGGTCAAAATTAGACCAGAGAAATTCGGCACGCAAAGACATAAGGCCAAGGTCAGACAGGCCAAGGTTGGACATGCCGAGGTCGGACAGGCTGAGGTCTGACAGGCCAAGGTCGGACCGTTATCTGGGTCAAAATTAGACCAGAGAAATTCGGCACGCGAAGACATAAGGCCAAGGTCAGACAGGCCAAGGTTGGACATGCCGAGGTCGGACAGGCTGAGGTCTGACAGGCCAAGGTCGGACCGTTATCAACAAAGCCGAGGTCGGACAGGCCAAGGTCGGACCTTCATCAATAAAGCCGAGGTCGGACCATGATCAATAAAGCCGAGGTCGGACAGTGATGAAACAACTAGTCTGCTTTAGAATCCTCAAAAGGAATATTCTACTGAATATTCCCTCTAATTGTACCTTTTCTTTTAATATTTTTCTAGGAATGCCCCTTATAAATAGGGAGGGAGGACTTCCCAAAAAAGGGGGCTCTGGCTCTCGCTCCCTCTCCCTCTCTCTAGAAAATGTATAAACACATCTCTTAAAAGAGAAAAAGAGGATCTATGATCCCAGACCTTCATCTGATCCAAAAAGGGTCCAATGGTTCTTGTATTTTGTCTATCATTCATCTTTATCAAATGAATGAAGATCCGACTCACTCAAGATCGGGTGAATCTTTTCCTTTATTTACATTTTATTGCCACTTAATGCATCTATCTTTATGCTGTTAAATCAGGCCATAATCGCCACCAACATTTATGCTCAGCTATGTTTTTTCTATTCATATTATTCATCTCGGATCTAGAGTTAATTATCCTTAACTAGGATTTACCCCTTCATCTTTTTGATTGATTTGCTTAAAAAGAGTTAACATCTTTTGAGTCAAACAATTTGGCGCCGTCTGTGGGAATTTTCTAGTTAAAATTTTAGTTTCCTTTAGATCTAAAATTCAATTCCAACTATGGAACGTTTTCAGGGAAGCCAAACGAATTTGGTACACCAAATAGTTTTTGTATTTGATGCTTGTGCAAATGAGATACTAAAGAGTATTATATATTAAATATTACGTTGGCCAAGGATTTGTTGCCTGAATTTCTTGGGCAGTTAGCACACAAGTATCATGAAATGCTGATACTGCTACACATTTCTATCATTTAATTCATGCTCTCCACTTCCCACCTTTTTCTCTTAAACTGCACTCAAAAGGAATGTGTGTTGTCGGCCTCTAGGTCCAATAAATACGTTTGCTCTCCAAAGCTATTTGGAAAGCCTTGGGAGTTCCTGAAAATGAATTAGGCAAGTTGATTATAACTTGGTCAAATGCATAGAATCTAAAACTTGCTGTTGTAAAATTGCAGTTCAATTTATTTCATTTACAAGAGCATTTCTATACGTGTTTGCTGACGTAAGAAGGAATACAACAATTGATGTCTTCCTTGCAAATTTTAGTTTATTCCTTCTTTACAGTGGCCCAACATTATAACTTGGCAGCTAAATTACCACGGTTGAGAGGTGTGGTTCTGCACAGTGGCGTCCTTTCAGGCCTTCGTGTGCTTTGCCATGCCAACTTCACTTTTTGCTTTGACATTTACAAGCATTTTTGAGGAATGCTAACAGAGAGAGCTTTGGCGACATTCTCTATCTATAGCTTTAGTTTGACTGAAACTAGCTCTCAAGTATGGAGCACGGCGAATCATCCTCCGATATGACTCACCACTCGTCGTCAACCAAGTCACAGGGACTTTCCAAATAAAAGAACAAAGGCTACGAAAATATCAGGCACGAATCCACAAGCTACTACCCGAGTTTGACGAGTGTCAGCTCGACCAGATACCCCGAGCACAAAACACCGAAACAGACGGCCTTGCCAAATTGGTAGCGACCACTGAAAGAATAACCAGAGAAGAGAACGTGATCAAACTGAGGTAACGAATGCTTTTATTTTGTTTTAACTGACTATTTCTCCTAGTGGAATAAAAGTAGGGGCAGTCCCCCAGGAAATGCATCATATTCTCCAATGCAAGCAAAATTAAGAAAACTGGGACTCCCCCAGGAAATGCATCATATTGGGACTCCCCCAGGAAACGCATCATATTCTCCAATGCAAGCAAAATTAAGCAAACTGGGACTCCCCCAGGAAACATATCATATTCTCCAACGCAAGAAAAATTAAGTAAATTGGGACTCCCCCAGGGAACCCCCTACGGCCAAGGGCCATCGCCAAAAAAATTCGCCTCGTCCGAATCAACAACTCGACCTCGTCCGAATCAACATTCGGCCTCGTCCGAATCAACATTCGGCCTCGTCCGAATCAACATCTCGGCCTCGTCCGAATCAACATCTCGGCCTCGTCCGAATCAACATTCGACCTCGTCCGGTTCGACATTCGGCCTCGTCCGAATCGACATCCGGCCTCGTCCGAATCAACCTTCGACCTTACGGCCAAGGGCCATCGCCAAAAAGAAGAATTCGGCCTCGTCCGAATCAACATTCACCCTTACGGCTAAGGCCGTCGCCAAAGGAAAGAGTTCGACCTCGATCGAACAACGACGGGTTAGCATTTCGACAAGATCGAAATAACACCCCTACAGCCAAGGCCCTTCGTAAAAAAAAAAAAGAAGAGTTCGACCTTGATCGAACGATGACGGGTTAACATTTCGACAAGTTCGAAATAACACCCGTTAAGGCCAAGGGCCTTCGCCAAAGAAGAGGAATTCGACCCCGATTGAACGACGGGTTAACATTTCGATAATTTGAAATAACACCCTTTAAGGCCAAAGGCCTTCGCCAAAAAGAAGAGTTCGACCTCGATCGAACAACGACGGGTTAATATTTTGACAAGTTCGAAATAACACCCTTCAAGGCCAAGGGCCTCCGCCAAGAAGAAGTGTTCGACCTCGATCGAACGATGACGGGTCAATATTTCGACAAAATCGAAATAATACCCTCTAAGGCCATGAGCCTTCGCCGAAGAGAATTCGAAATGTCCCTAAGGCCAAGTGCCGTCAGAAAATATAAAGGGAAAGAAAGACCGGGACTCACCATGCGAGAATCTACCTCGTACCAAAGTCGCGAAAAACAAAAACACGGAAAAGTACAAGGCGAATAACAACGAAAAATTCTTCTTTATACAAAGTCACTGAGCAAATAGTCGCAGATTACATACGACCTGGATCAATGATCAAAAAAGACAGCTATCTTTTCACTCGGTGTCACCATCGCCACTCTCTTCACCACCATCTCCAAGATATTCTCCCTCGGCATCGACATCCTCAGCTGCAACCCATACTAGTCGACCTCCCCATCCGAATTTCTCGAACTGCGATTAATGAAGTCCGCTCACCGAGCTCGACCAAGAGACGACCTCGATAAGCGGAGGGACTAACTGTATGGGTCAAAATTCGACCAGAGAAATTCGGCACGCGAAGACATAAGGCCAAGGTCGGACAGGCCAAGGTCGGACATGCCGAGGTCGGACAGGCTGAGATCGGACGGGCCAAGGTCGGACCGTCATCAATAAAGCCGAGGTCGGACCATCATCAATAAAGCCGAGGTCGGACAGTGATGAAATAACTAGTCTGCTTTGGAATCCTCAAAAGGAATATTCTACTAAATATTCCCTCTAATTGTACCTTTTCTTTTAATATTTTTTTAGGAATACCCCTTATAAATAGGGAGGGAGGACTTCCCAAAAAAGGGGCTCTGGCTCTGGCTCCCTCTCCCTCTCCCTCTCCCTCTCGCTAGAAAATGTATAAACACATCTCTTAAAAGAGAAAAAGAGGATCTATGATCCCAGACCTTCATTTGATCCAAAAAGGGTCCAATGGTTCTTGTATTTTGTCTATCATTTATCTTTATCAAATGAAAGAAGATTCGACTCACTCAAGATCGGGTGAATCTTTTTCTTTATTTACATTTTATTGCCACTTAATGTTACTTAATGCATCTATCTTTATGCTGTTAAATCTGGCCATAATCGCCACCAACATTTATGCTCGGCTATGTTTTTTCTATTCATATTATTCATCTCGGATCTAGAGTTAATTATCCTTAACTAGGATTTACCCCTTCATCTTTTTGATTGATTTGCTTAAAAAGAGTTAACATCTTTTGAGTCAAACAAATACGACAATATAATTAATGCTAACGGTAAGAAGTATCACAGGATAATAAGAATAACAATAACTATATCAGAGACAAAATAATTACAAAAGGAACACTACTCAATACAGAAAAAAGAAACTTATATTTTCTATCCAAACTGAACAAAGCGTCGAACCAAATAAATCCAAACGTAAAGGAGAAAAATTAAATGGTAGTACTAAATTTAATTTTGATTTTGAAACGGATAGAAAAAGGAAATGTCTAAAAACCATACGAAACAACCAACACACACCCCACGGAGGTAAAAAAGGTGCCAATCTAAGGGCATTGTCGTTATTCTCATAAAAGAAAATGGCAATTGGTACCAATCTAAACTTCTCATTCGCTGTATTTATCGGCTCTGGTCTTTTTATTATTCTTACCCCTCTCAGTATTTGGCGTTAATCTCAGGCTTCCATTTCTCTCATTCTCTCTCTACATCTCTCTTCATTAGATCCCTCTTTCAAAAGCTTCTTTCAGGTTATTCTTAATATTTCATCACTCATATATTCATTATTGTGTTTGATTTATAGTGAACTAGCTAATCTTATTAGAGTTTTGTGTTTTTAAACATAATTCAGTCTTCAGATTACTTTCTGTTGATTGGAGATAGATTTTGTTTGGTTGATTTGTATCTATAATTCGATAAAAGTAGTGTTAAAATCAACATTTCCCTCTTTTTGGTGGAAATTTTTCGCAACATTTACCGCTTTCGGTGCTTACATTTGATTTGAGGTTATTTGTTTCACGTTTAGGCATTCTTAGCTGCGGATTCTTTTTTTTTTCTTTTGTGTGTGTGGTTGATTTATGATATGAATCTGTGGTGTTATATATTGACCTTAAGATTAAATCAAGTTACCCTTCGATCTATGATTGTATTTTAGAGCGGTTTGAATTGTGAATTTAAATACGCAACAAATCCACTCCATTCATTCCATTTTATGATATTCGATAGGTCACGGAGTTTATGTTGTTATTTGGAGTTTATGATGTTGTTTTTTAGTTATATACTGTGTCAGTGATAATGGAGGAAAAATTATTAAAATAATATTTGAAAAGTTAGTTTCATTGAAAATCACATCATATCAAAGTTTAAACTTTGAACAGCTTAATGAATTTAAAAGTGTTTTGCATTTAAATTTTGATTAAATCTTCGAGTGGTAAAGATCGATAATAATTTCTGTGTTGTTGAAACAAGTAATATGGAGTAAGAATTGAGAGGCTGGTGAAGGAAAATGTTTTCTGTCGGTAAGTGATTGAAGTCATTTCCCCTTTTTTAAGAAAAATATTGTTCGTTAACACAAAACCAGGAAATGAATCTATCATGGAAAATATTTAGCAGGAGATGTTTTGCTTCTTAGTATGAGACAGCTGTTGTAGAATAAGATGTTAAATATCTTGAAACATTGCAAAAAACAAAGAGTGATAAAAATTGGGGAGGCAGGCGTTTGTACCCGTTTATCAGTTGATGGATAAATCCAATTTATATTTGTTAATGTATTTGATTTTTTGATCTAGTGCATTTTTTTCAATAGGGATCATCAACAAGAAGGGGAAATGGGGCTAACATTCACCAAGCTTTTCAGCCGGCTTTTCGCCAAGAAGGAAATGCGAATTCTCATGGTTGGACTTGACGCAGCTGGTAAGACCACCATATTGTACAAGCTCAAGCTGGGGGAGATCGTCACTACTATTCCTACCATTGGTATGTACTTCAGTTAAATCTAGCTTTGTGATTACAAAATTTACATTTTTGTTTCCGTATAACTTTCAGAGCAACATCTAAATTACCTCTGCTGCATAACTTTAGAGTTTCATACACGTAAGCTATGGTTAGATATTTCTTTCCTCCAAAGAGAATCCACTATAGGATAACTTATGATTTGTTGAAAGTGTAAAATTTTGGATACATTAGAATTTTAGCATTCATTGTATAACTTTTTACAAATGGCATATAGAAAGGCACTTCTTGAATTAAATAATTATTCAGCATTAGCATCTTTGATCAAATCTGGTAACATTGGTTGTATATGCATCTGGTGCTGCATCATCCTATTTGTTTTTGTAATTTTTCTGGCCTATTATGTTAAATGATGGTCTACCAGGCTGACATTTCTTAATAGAATGAGGTAAATCTTTCATTTTTTTTGGTGATGAGCTGGAAGGAGGAAATAATTTGTGTTTCTGCTGCATTTTTTTGGTTTTAAGATGAGCATGTTGTCTGTAATTCTTAAAAAGCTTTTCTTTAAATAGTTAAATACACATAAAAGAGAATATTCTTTTCTTGATGGACTAAAAAGGAAAGTGTTTGTTCCGTTTCTCCTTTGCTTTTGTTTACACAACCTAGGCGAAAGTGTTGTTGTCAATAGTTAATCAACCCTGTTAGCTTAATCCAAACTTTGTAATTGTATGCTTATAAATATGTACTGCTTGGATGTGCTCTCAGTCATAATTGATAATTTGCAGGTTTCAATGTGGAAACTGTTGAGTACAAGAATATCAGCTTCACTGTTTGGGATGTTGGGGGTCAGGACAAGGTATATATTGTCTTTAACTGTCTAAAGACTATAAGTTAACATAGCCTTTTCAAAAAGACTATAAGTTAAACATAAAGTTTGGTTTGAGTTTGGTTTGTTGTAGTAAATGGGAGATAAGTCTTTATCTTTTTCCTTTTTTTTGATAGTTGAAATAAAGCTTTCTTTTCTTCCCCTCTTCTTAGTTTTCCCTTTTTCCAGACTTCTTTGTGTTTTCCTGGTAGCTCTCTTATGCCCAAATAGTGAGGCCTTCGATTTAACTACTTAAAACATTCAGCTTGTTTCTTTTTCTTTGTCAGATTCGTCCATTGTGGAGGCACTATTTCCAGAACACTCAGGGTCTCATTTTCGTGGTTGATAGCAATGACAGAGACCGTGTTGTTGAGGCAAGAGATGAGTTGCACAGGATGTTGAATGAGGTAATAATTCTCGTACCTTTTTTTATTACTATTATTTTTGCCTTGAAATGAGATTCAGCCTCTAAATCTTTAAGCTGCATGGTAAAAAAAATTATGCGCCTATATAAGTGAATATTACTGAAATGTTCTTGAGTTGCCTGTGATATTTCATATTTGTACTAATATGACATATAGCGTGCCTAGTCTCTAGTCTACTAATATGTCTGAAATTCATTTGGTGTGTGCAATGCTCAACTACCCTATATTTGTCATGAATGTATAAGCTTTGTAGGTATAGGTTCTTGAAATCTGCATTATGTAGTAATTCGCTCTTCAAATCTGATACTCAAATCCTTGAAATAACTACTTCACTAGCAATTGCAACAGTCTTCTTCAAGAGTGTTTCAACTACCTAACACACATTATGTACATATGCTCAACTCTATCTCTTGAGTTGGCGTTCAGAACTTGATAGTTTTATATCATTATATATGACAGGAATATTTAAAAAGAAAATTTTTAGCTTTAGGAAAAACATATCAACCTTAGGGTAATATAAGATGGGATCATGATGCACAATGTACAATAGAGAAGAATTTCTGTAAGAGAAATCCAAAATTAATATAACTTTACCAAAGCAGATATTAAGGCAGTTTTGGTGACATGACTAGAATTACTATGCGATTAAACTAAATACTGTTTTCTCTTTAATCTTGTTTTAGTTAAAGCTTGCACCATAACGTTATTCAAGCTAAGAAATGAACTGGTTTTCCTTTTTACTTTTTTCTATAGATACTAAGTAATCAGCTCTTGATTTGGTGATGATTCGTGGATATGGACAGAATAATAGGTCAAAAACATGGATGAGAAAACCTAAACACTTGTCATCTTTGATGAGATTAATCTTGGATGGAACTTAATTCGATGCAGTTTGCAATTCCTAAACAGCGCCTTGAAGATATTACCAATTTAGGATGTCGAAATGGATTCTGGCTAGTGTTGTAATTTACCCTTGTGATTTTGATAGTCCAACATCAAAATCTTAAATTGCTCATATTCTTATCTCATTTGGTTGGAGCTAGAGTAGCTTCAAGTTAGAGGGAGTTAATTGAGTTAGATATAAATGTACTTTGATCTGGGTTTTATAAAAATATGTCAAAAGTCTGACACTTCACATGGTATTCTGCATTATGTGATAAATTTGTATGACAAGGTCGGGGAGTAATAGTACTAATGATCTCCCAGCTTTAACGAAGAAAAAAGAATTATGCTGTTCCAAAGTAAAAGCAAACTGGATAACTTGTGATTAGGGTTTGCACCTAATGCAATTCAATTTGTCGGTGTTTCAAGGGGAGCCAAAGATGCTGTTTCGGTGATTTTGAATTGTCAACATTTTCTTCCTGAACAAATGGAGTGGTGTCATGTCGATCAACGCCTAAGTTGCTCCGACACGACGGTTTAGATGCCGCACCCTTGTTGACACAACACTAGTATGAGTGTGGGTATGGGATCCGTACCGTATCTCTGGTCAAACAATTTTGGGTACTTTGACTACGACGGACGATTCGAGACGAGATACAATTTGATTCTTGAAATTAGAACCAAAACTAGGGTAAATTGGGAGAAAATAAATAGCCTTATCCAGGAAATCAATCTTTTACTTATCTACAACTTGAGATTATAAAGAAAATCCACAATTTCACAAAAATTCTCATAATTTAGAGATACTTTTATTTAGCCGGATCACCGCACCCGTACTAGGATCCATATCCCCGAATCTTAGAATTTACATCTCGAAGGATCTGTCTGACACCCGCACCCCTGTCTGAGCAACTTAGCTCAACCTCTTTTGCTCGTCTCTTTGATACATTAATATTTAAAATGTTATTGCTGGTAAGATGAATCTCATAGTTGAGACAGTTCAATTTCTTTGGTCCTTTGTGAAAATGATATTTTGACTATTTTGGAGAAATATGTAAAAGAGAAGATTCTTAGTTCTGCTCTTTATTTAATCAAACAGGCAGAGAACTTGCAATTCTTTGCTCTATGTTTGCACTGATAAATTTGTATGGTTGAGTCCTTATTTTTTGCTTAAAAAGAACACAGACAAAATAGTGAAGGGTGAATAGGAGCAGGTAGCAGTCAACAGCTTATATGGAAACCACAATATCTGAAATGCTTTTACTGCTCATAGCTCATGCTTACTATGCTCATCTATCTTCCAGACTTGTATCCATGTAGCTAGTTTCATTATTTATTAAACAACAAACTGCAATATAAACTGGGGATCTAGGATTTGTGTTAGACTTTACCGATTGGTCCGTGGAGTTTATTTGTCATTACTCTGTCCCAGGATGAGCTTCGGGATGCTGTGCTGCTTGTTTTTGCTAACAAACAAGATCTTCCTAATGCAATGAACGCTGCTGAAATAACTGATAAGCTTGGACTGCACTCTCTCAGGCAGCGTCACTGGTAGGCACTCTGCTAGCAGTTATCATTTCCCTTGCTTCTGGAGGCACTAAATTTTTTCTTGCTGCTTTCAGGTACATTCAGAGCACTTGTGCAACATCTGGAGAGGGGCTCTACGAGGGTCTTGATTGGCTTTCTAACAACATTGCCAACAAGGTACGTGTACGCTTTTTAATTGATTAAATTTGGCTTTGTATCTTTTTCTTTGACGATGGAATTACCTTCTCTTTGTTTATCTCTCATGTCCTCTATTTACAGTCCTAAGGTGACGGAGAGTTTTTGCGGGTTGATCCTGGATGCAGGCGTGTTTTTATCTAGTTTCTTTTCCCAAGTCTGTGGCTATGAACATTGTCTTGACAGGCATTTTGCATCTTGTTAGGGCTTAATGAAATGGCTCTGTAATACTACAGTTTGGAAAATATGTAATGATGTTTGTCTAGGTTAAAGTTAATTTCATAAATTTGTAAACAAAGACTAGTTCTTTATGAGAATTTTGTTAATGGTTAATGATTGTACTTTCTATTTTTTTACCGCTTAAATAATACTTTTTGAGATTAGAAATGGCTACCTCTTCTAGTTCCTAATGCAGACCTCTTTAATCTACATGATTGAAAGTCGGTGAATCTCTTAGGTTTTGACATGAAAATGATAGTTATACTTGGCCAAATTGTCCATAAACTTGTAGTTTCTTTGGGCTATTTGTTTTTCAAAAAAGTATCGATTACATCAGGGAGGGTGGAAGTGAAGAGGATGCTATGCTACCAATGGGGTTTGAACCATCAACCCCAATCGTGGGAGGCAAGGAGCTCACCAAGTGAGCTAGCCTTAATCCCCAAGTGTGGTGGCAAAATGGACGATTAATTACCCATATTATCCACTAAAAAATGGGTTGGATAATGATTTTATTAAAAATGGGTCAAATTTTATCCATATTATCCATTTAAAAAATGGATACCAGATAGATAACTATTGAGTTTAACTTTTACATTTGGAAATACTCAAATTGAGGGTTCCTAAAATTTAGGAGACTAGGAATCCTCCCAAAAGTGATCATATTCAAGAAGTCATGGATAACATGGATATCCATGTTATTCGTTGGTTAACTCATTTTTATCCATATTAAATATGGGTCGGATCGAATATTTTTTTCTCTTTTTATATTATTTGATTTTGATCAACTTATAACTGTCACACCTCTTTTTTACCCAAGGGGGATTAGGGGAAATTGACGGTAGATATGGGATGAGGAGATCACGGTGGTTGTCTGGTGTGAATTTGGGTGGGATTGGAGGTGGTCCGCCGTCGTGAGGTGATTTCCGGGCGGCGGAGGACGGCGGAGACAATGAAGGGTTTGGGGGAGGCTAGGGTTAGTTAGAGTGAGAGAGATGAGAGACTGAATGAGGGGGTCTTTAGGGTTTTTTTTTTGTGGGGGAGGGGGGGGGGGGGTTCGGACAGTTTTAAGGAGTGGAGAAGCCAGTTCTCAGCCCTAGGATTAAAGAAGTTGAACGGCTCAGATCAAACGCTAGCCAAACGACGTCGTTTGGTATTTAAGAGGGACCGGGTCGGATCTCTAAGGGTTTGGGCTAAATTTTGGCGGATTTAGGCATTTTTTGGGCCATTTTAAGCTTTGGCCCAGCTTTAACACATTTCTTTAATCTTTTTATTTTAAATCCTAAATTAATTAATTTAAAAACCTAGATTAGGTCCTAAATCAAATCTAAATTATGAAATAAACCTAATAAACTATTACTGATATTTGATCAATTAATTAACTTTAAAATTAATGGAGGAACTTACTACTAATTTAAAACTAGAAACTAAAAATGTAAAAAATGAACAATTTTTTTTTGTGATTTTTATTTAGTAAAGCAATTAATTAACAATTTACTCCTAAAATACAAACACAAAACCTAAAATGCAATGCACGGAATTTTGACATTTTTGTGGTATTTTTCATGATTTTAAAGATATTAAATGTGCACAAAAATGCAAACAATTAATTAAGAAAATCCTACAAAAATTCTATAAAAGAACTAAAAATAATTTAGAAAACCTAATTTTTTAAATTTTTTGTTGGAGTATTTCTAGTCGGGCAAAAATCACGTGCTCACAACTGCCCCTCTTTGCTCGGAAACATGAATAGTTTTTGGGCAAAGATAAAATGAGCAATTACAAGCGATTTTTGCTCGTTCGGATACTCCCTGGGAAGCGTTTGAAAAGGTTTGACCGAACCTTGCTTCGGAGGTTGCCTACATATCCTTGGCTATAAAGGAATCAGGTCAGTGTAGTTCTGAAAATTTTGGTAGCTGGGACTACCGAATAGATGTGATTTCACTGTTGTTGCTGCTGTTTCTGCTTGCTGAGCTCCTTATTACGCCAAAAACCAAAATGAAAACTTAAACTAACTAAGCCTACCAGCTACGAGTTACAAGATTCATATCTATAAACCTTCTGAAGCTTTATCTTAAGTCTTTGCTGATTGTTCATGCAGACTTTGATCTGAATCTTGATGCTTGTTAGCTGCGAGTGCTGGTTCATTCTTCTTCAGCTTTTTGGATCAAGGCGGGGCAAAGCTTGTGACTTCAATCATGTCTTGAGCAGTCCACATCTTTTCTCCGTTTCTGCACTTTGAGTTCAATTCTTTTCTTTCCTTCTTTTCTTTATTTTGGATTGAGACTTCTTCTTTTGGTCGTCTTGAACCCTGTGTCTCGAGGTATAACCTGCTCAGACACCAAAACAAACAAATGAACGAAATTTTTTTTCCCCAGTTTTCACTAGGAAAATTTCGTGAGTTATTTGTAACCAAAACTTTATACTACTTCGTTATTGAAAGCAATAAAGATCAGGATTGTGTATCCTTGGGAAAAAGAGATTAGGGAGTGGAAACCCCGTATCTAAAATGAAATCAACTAGGGGTTGGAGACCCTAGGTTGGAAAAATCACCAGGTTATGGTAACCTCAACTAGGGAGTGAGACCCTATATTGAAAAAGTCATCAGGTTATGCTGGCATCAACTAGGGAGTGAGACCCTATGTTGGAAAAGTCATCAGGTTATGCTGGCATCAATTAAGGAGTGGGACCCTATGTTGGAAAAGTCATCAGGTTATGCTGGCATCAACTAGGGAGTGGGACCCTATGTTGGAAAAGTCATCAGCTTATGCTGGCATCAACTAGGGAGTGGGACCTTATGTTGGAAAAGTTGTAGCTAGAGATTGGAGATCCTATACTACCATGATTTGAACTTTTCTTCTTTTCTTTCTTTTCATTTCACTTTCCAGTTTTCTTTAAGTGAATGAGTAAAGAATTTGGAGGGGACTTCCCTTTTGGGTTGACTATTGTTACAGACCCATTTTAACCTCTGCGTAATTTTGCTTTTGTTGCGCCTAGGGGTGTTCGTCGGTCGGTACGGTATGGTATTTAGACATTTTGGTTCGGTATTTTCGGTATTCGGTTTCATAAAATGCTATACCAATACCGTACCTAATTAAATTCGGTATGGTTCGGTTTTTCTCCTTTCGGTTTCGGTTTATTCGGTTCGGTAACTTCGATTTATTCGGTTTGAATACTAACTAGTGCATAGAGTCATAGACTATAATATTCTTAATTAAAGTACTCAATAGTAAAACATTGAAAACGTTTGTTGACAAAAGTTTTATCCAAAAACTAGCAAATATCAACCAAAGAGAGAAAACTATACATAAAAGAATAAATTTGATCAAGCAATGTCTTATTACTTGATTAGAGTTAATTGATGAACTTAGAGAATAAAGGAAGGTAAAATTTTAGATTTTTATATTTATGTTATAATTAATAAAATGTGTATTGTGTAATATAATATATATTTCGGTACGGTATCGGTATTTCGGTATTTCATATTAAAATACCAAATACCATACCTAATGCCAATATTTTTTAAAACTTAAACCAAATACCATACCGAATACCAAAATATCGAATACCAAATACCATAATTTTTGGTTTCGGTACGGTAATTCGGTATTTACCAAATTATGCACAGCCCTAGTTGCGCCTGCTTCGTGCAAGGCTGCTTTGAATTATACCTGTTTTCCCTGTTTTTAAAACAAAGAACAATTTGTCAGTTTGAAAGAGTTTGGTTTCGGTACGGTAATTCGGTATTTACCAAATTATGCACAGCCCTAGTTGCGCCTGCTTCGTGCAAGGCTGCTTTGAATTATACCTGTTTTCCTTGTTTTTAAAACAAAGAACAATTTGTCAGTTTGAAACAGTGGTTGGTTTTGTGGCCTTGAGCATTTCAATCACTTGATCTTGGCCCGTCTTCTTCAATAACGATCTCCATTGCTTGCTTGCTTTTTGGGGATTAGTTTCATTCCTAAACCCGGGGATCTTGACTTTTCCCAAACTTTTACATGATGGTTAACCCGTGTGGGACTTGGCCTTTTTCCACCTTATTTTGCCTTTATGGGCATTTGACTTTGATTTTCTTTCTTTTCAAGAGTTTTTGATTCTGAAGCATCGGCCATCATGGACAGTCGAAGTCGACTTGATGCACCTGTTGAGGCTAGGTGACTTTCTTGAATATTGGCTATTTGTCAAACAAAACCCTGTAAACCAATCTTGCCATCTTTTCTTTGTTTTAATTCGGAACAAAATTAGTCCGAAAGGGATTTAAAGAAAAATAAACAATGGCAGGATAATGAATTTAAACGAGAGGTGTCCCTTTCGGGGAAAGGAAAGAAGGACTTATCTGGAGTACATGCGGACTTCAATGAACATGACATGCCTCTTGGACTGGATACCCGATCTGCGTACACCGTCCAACTCTCATAAACCCATCATAACTCATACCTCAAAACTGAGAAACCTTGCAAGGACTTTATCAATACCGATGGCTGTAAGGATCCCCTTTTCGATCAGTGGCGCCCTTTGCGGGTTTTCACCAGCTGACCTCTCTCATTTCGCTTCTCACTGTCGCCTTATAGTGCTCTTTGCGAGTTTTCACTAACAAGACTCTCTCATTTTCAATTTCTCTGCTTACGATCGCCCTATGATGCCCGTGTGGGTTTTCACCAATAAGAATCTCTCATTTTATTTCTCTCATTTGATTGTATCAGATCCAAGTAACCATATCCTTCAATTTTGAACATCTTTACCGATTGATCGGAAGGACTTGAACAAGATTTAGGGTAAAAATAATTTGAATTGAATTACAACTTTGGAACCTTTCAGGCGAAACCATCGCCTGTCATTGTAACTTCTGCCCCAGTTTCAACTTGAGGAAATATGGATTTTTGTTTTGGTGTGACTGAACCCCATAGGGAGGTTGCCTACGTATTCTTTCGGAATCAAGTCGAACGTAGTTCAAGGAACTTTGTTTTTGATTTTCTTTTGTTCTTATGTTTCGTTTCATTTTTTTTAAAAACATTTTCGAATTCCAAAGAGGGTAATCAAAGAAAAGTAACCGGCTCAAAGGGTTTGCAAAGGGTTGACAGTGTTTGGGTAACGAGAATGAAAGCCTTCATCATCCCAATCGAAGAAGTTTAGTACCACAAAAGGGGTTAAACATAATACCTTTTGACCGCATCCGCATTGACAGTTGTTTCAGGGTCATTTCCTTCAATATCTCCCAAGTACAATGCCCTTTTTGGCAACAATTTTCTTATAATGTACGGACCTTTCCAATTTGGAGCGAACTTTCCTTTTGCTTCCTCATGATGCGGGAGAATATGCCTTAGAACAAGCTGCCCCACTTCAAAGTTTCTAGGCCGCACTTTCTTGTTGTAGGCACGGGCCATTCTTTGTTGATACAACTGCCCGTGGCAAACTGTGGCTATACGTTTTTCATTAATCATGGTTAACTGTTCTAAACGGTTCTTGACCCATTCATTATCGACAATCTCAGCTTCAACAATGATTCGAAGAGATGGAATCTCAACTTCTGCAGGTATTACGTCTTCAGTGCCATAAACCAATAAATAGGGTGTTGCCCCAGCTGATGTGCGCACGGTTGTGCGGTATCCCAATAATGCAAAAGGTAGCTATTCATGCCATTGTCTAGAACTTTGAATCATTTTCCTGAGGATCTTCTTGATATTCTTGTTTTCCGCTTCAACAACAAAATTAGCTTTGGGCCTGTAAGGGGTAGAATTCCGATGCATAATCTTAAATTGTTCACATACCTCCCTCATCAAATGACTGTTCAGGTTTGCAGCATTGTCTGTAATGATAGTCTTAGGAATACCAAAACGACAAATAATGTTGGAATGCACGAAGTCCACCATCGCTTTCTTGGTGACGGCTTTGAAAGTGACTGCCTCAACCCACTTTGTGAAATAGTCAACGGCAACTAAAATGAATATGTGCCCATTCAAAGCTTTCGGCTCGATCGGCCCAATGACATCCATACCCGACGCAACAAACGGCCAAGGCGCTGACATAGGATGCAACTCCGAAGGCGGTGCATGAATCAGGTCACCGTGTACCTGACACTGAAGGCACTTGCGGACAAAACTGAAGCAGTCCTTTTCCATGGTAATCCAATAATAACATGCCTGAAGGATTTTGTTTGCAAGGACATATCCATTCATGTGGGGTCTACATACTCCCGAATGCACTTCGTTCATGATTTTTCTAGCCTCTTAGGCATCTACACACCTTAAAAGTTTCAAATGTGGAGTTCTTTTGTACAAGACCTCTCCGCTCGAGAAGAAACTGATAGCGAGCCTTCTAATGGTTCTCTTTCGGTCTCCACTGGCTTGCTCGGGATATTCCTTTGTTTTCAAGAATCTTTTGATATCATGATACCATGGCTGAGTGTCTGGTTCTATTTCAACTGCATTGCAATAACCATGTCTTTCTCGAATTTGGATTTCCAGTGGGTCAATGTGGACATTGCCCGGATACGGTAGTGATATTAGGCTATATAGATGATATTTACACCTTAATATTACCATGCTTTATTGTTGTTTTATAGGCGAATTGATAACAAAATGCTCTAATTGATCTTTTGCTTGCAGGGAATAATCTAAGTTAGGAAGCACCACAGAGTGTTTTGGAGTCAATAATGTGAAGAAAACGTCCAATCAAGAAGCACCCGAGCATAAAGAAGCAAAAATGGACTGAGGTGAAATCCACCGCGACCGCGGCAGACAACAAACGCGAGGCAAAATGTTTAGCCTTCACCACGGTCGCGCCGCACGACCGCGGTGAACTGTTCAGTTGCTAGAAAATTTGGGGACCAAAGTGTAACTCGGGGAAAACTTATTCCAAGCCCTTATAAACTCTAGAAGCTCGCCCAAGATATTATTAAGCTTGTTTTTAGACTACTTTGGAAGCAAGAACAAGTGTGAGAAGATCAACCAAACATTAGAGTTTTTCTATCTCCTTTTAATTCTTGCAATTACACATTATGAACAACTTTGTAGTTTTGTCTTGTTTTGTTATGAGTAGCTAAACAATTGATCTAGGGTTGATGGAACCAATTGTTGGTTGAAGTTTTGACTCAACTTGTTATAATCGAGCCGGAATTATTATATGATTGTTCAACTACGTTTTGTATGGTGATTAATTGAATGGGCCCTCGATTAATCGTGTCTAATTGCCTTGTGTTGCTTGAGAAAGAATACTAGGTTAGATTGTTGTTGAACAACACCACTTTTGGGTAATTGAAGAGATTCATTACTTGAATTTAAAAGTGGGGTTAGAGATAATGAAACTTTGGTGGGATAATTTAGAGCTGCACATATTGTCAGCTAGAGTAGTTCGAGAGAATGCTCTAGTAAATTATCGTAATTGATCGAGAGATAATTACGATAACCCATAGCTCATAATCCTCATAGAGTATTACGGCGAGATTATAGCAAAAGAGTTAAGACTTAAACTAGCAATTGGGGAAATCAATACCCTAGACCTTTTTTACCATTGAATTATCTTTGATTTAGCATATTGTTATTTTTAATATCGTTTGAAGTAGTTAAACAAAAACCCAACCTTTATTGATAAAAATCTTGCATCTGAAAATTGTTTGAGTTGATAATAACATTGCTAAGAGTTGTAATAGATAGGTTAGTTCCCTGAGGATTCGACTCCGGACTTAAAACTGGATTATATTTGCAACGACCGCTTTGTCTTTTAGAAGACATAGTTGGGCGTGATCGAATTTTGCGCTCCGTTGCCGGGGAGCTAACGGTGTTATTTATTACAACTTAGAAGCAACGCTAGAATTATTAGTTTAGATCAATTTTCGAAGGTGTTAAACAATATTTTTCATTGAAATTCTCACGTTTGAACTCTTGTGGGATTCAGGTGTATGCCTAGAAATTCTTCAAGGACTGGAGAACTTCTTGAAGGACTCTCAGACCCCGAGAAAACATTCCGGGCATTGAACCGTGCCAACAAGAAGAACCAACAATCACAACAAACACACCAACTTGAAATTGACATGGGTGACGTAGATAACGTCAACGAAAACATCAAGAATGAGCCAGCTGACCCAAACATCAGAGTGGTGGCACCTCTTGTGCCAGAAGCTGCACTTTATGATTGGGCACAACCGACAGCTGACAACCTGGCCACTGCCATTGCTGTGCCCCCAATACAAGCGGAGACATTCCAGATCACCAACAACATGCTGCATCTTCTGCAGAATAAGGGATTGTTCTCCGGGTCACACATTGAAGACCCTCAACAACACTTGAAAAATTTCCTGTCGATTTGTGTGACCCAAAGGCAGCCAAATGTGACCCCAGAAGCTATCAAGCTGTTACTGTTCCCGTTCTCTGTGACTGGGAAAGCTCAGACTTGGCTGAATTCGCTCCCAATAAATTCCATTGTCACCTGGGAGGAATTAGTCAAGCAGTTCCTGAATAAGTTTTACCCGCCCAACAAGACTGCAAGGCAGATTGATGAAATATTGCAGTACAAGCAGCAGCCTACTGAGACCTTGCAGGAAACTTGGGATAGATTCAAAGGGATGCTAGTGAAGTGTCCCCACCATGGTATTCCGGACCAGATGCTCAGCTAGAGATTCTACATGGGGTTAGTTGACAATCTAAAGGCCAATGTCGATGCTTCAGCTGGAGGTGCATTTTTGAGTAAGACATTCACCGAGTGTAAAGTCCTTGACAAGATGTCCCAGAATTCGGGGTGGATGACTAGAGGTACAACACTGGCACCCATAGTGCATTCAATTCCTCTTGACTCAAATAATTCGCATGCAGAGAACATAGCCACAGTCATGACTCAGATGAGTATATTGACAAAGAAGATTGATGAGATGGGTACAAAGCAGGTGCATATTGTTGACACAACAAATGGAGGACTGTGTACACCCTGCGTTAATCAGTCTTATGTGTGTTCATGGAGTGGAGAAGGCGACAACCAAGGGGTAAGAGAAGATACAAATTATGTCAACAACTTTGGGGGTCAGAGACAAGAAGGACAGCAGTGGAGACCGGCACCAAATCAGCAATACAGACCAAACATGCCACAGCCTGGAGGTATGCAACCCCAAGGCCAAATGGTACCAGTACCATATCAGAGACAACAGGGTTATCCACAGTAAAATCAGCAGCAGTTGACATATCAGCCACCTCCTCAGCAACAAGATAACAACATGGTAGTTATCAAGGGTATGCTTCAACAACTCATTGGAACAAATGGTAAGATGCAGGAAAAGTTGGCAGTGCATGACTCAGCAATAAAGAACATTGAAAATCAGTTGGGGCATCTGTCTATGGCTTAAAACAACCGCCCCCAGGGAACACTGCCAGCGGACACAAACATTAACCCCAAGGAGCAAAACCCGAATCAGCTGATGGCAGTAAGTCTCCGGAATGGGAGAGATTTAGACAAAGAGCAGGAAGTTGCACAAGCCAGCAAAGAGACTATGCCAGCCACTCTAGTTCCATTAGAGGTAGATGAACCAGCAGAACTTACCGAGGTGGTGGTTGAACAGGGTCAGGATGAAAACGGTAAGGCTAAGGTGAGTGAACAAGCTGCAGAACAGGTGGTACCTCTTGTGCCACAGAACCCCAACAGAGAAAAGCCAGCAAGCAGCGCGCAAAGGGTGATACCTGCACCATTCCCTCAGAGACTAGCAAAACAAAAGAAGGAAGATCAATACAGGAAATTCATGGAGATGTTGCGTCAAATTCAGTTGAATATTCCTCTGATGGATGCCTTAAGGGAGATGCCAGGCTATGCAAAGATGATTAAGGACCTAATGTCACGAAAGTTTGATTTTCAGGACCTATCCACAGTAACTCTGACACAAACCTGCAACGCAGTAGTGACAAGACCCATGGCTCAAAAGATGTCTGACCCAGGCAGCTTTACTATTCCATGCACTATTGGGAGTTATGCCTTTGCAAAGGCATTATGTGACTTAGGAGCCAGCATAAATTTGATGCCTCTGGCTATATACACCAAACTGGGCATTGGCAGAGCTAGACCGACTTCGATGCTGTTGCAACTGGCCGACCGCAAGGTTAAAAGGCCAACTGGGATTCTTGATGATGTGTTGGTACAAGTGGGGAAGTTTGTGTTCCCTGCAGACTTTGTTATTCTGGATTGTCAGGTAGATGAGGAGATACCTCTCATTCTAGGTACTCCATTCTTGGCCACTGGGAGAGCACTGATCGATTGTGAGACTGGGGAATTAAAAATGAGGCTGAAAGATGAAGAAGTCATATTCAACGTTCAAAAATCCATGAGGAGACCTAGTGATTACGCTAATTGCTCCCTAGTGGAGGCAGTGGATGTGATCCTGCACGAAGATGACGTGACCCTGACTGCTAAAGATCCATTGGAGGCATGCCTGACAAATTTAGAGGAGATGGATGGTGAAGGGTTAGCTGAGTGGGTCATGGCACTTGAAGGCCAAGGATTCTGGAAAAGGGAACCTCAGTTCGAGTCCCTTGAGTTAGAAAAAAGGGCTACACCTCCAGCAAAGCCATCAGTAGAGGAACCACCCAAGCTGGAGCTGAAACCGCTCCCAGCTCACCTCAGGTACGTTTTCTTAGGCCCTGATTCTACTTTGCCTGTTATTATATCATCCGGTTTGCTAGATGTGCAGGTAGAACAGCTCTTACAGGTACTGCAGGAAAGTAAGACTGCCATTGGCTGGACCATGGCAGACATAAAGGGTATCAGCCCAGCCTTCTGTATGCATAAGATTCTCTTGGAAGAAGGGCACAAACCTTCCAGAGAACATCAACGAAGGCTGAACCCGAACATGAAAGAGGTAGTGAAGAAGGAAGTGATCAAATGGTTAGATGCGGGAATCATCTTCCCCATCTCTGATAGCAATTGGGTCAGCCCTGTCCAATGTGTGCCGAAAAAGGGGGGAATGACTGTTGTACAAAATGAGAACAATGAGTTGATCTCAACTCGTACAGTCACGGGATGGCGGATTTGCATGGATTACCGGAAATTGAACACAGCCACCCGGAAGGACCACTTCCCCCTGCCATTCATTGACCAAATGTTGGGCAGGATGGCCGGGCGATCGCATTTCTGTTTCTTGGATGGATATTCGGGGTACAATCAGATATCAATAGCCCCTGAAGATAGAGAGAAAACATCCTTCACTTATCCGTATGGCATCTTCGCCTTTCGGAGAATGCCTTTTGGACTTTGCAATGCACCAGCGACATTTCAACGGTGCATGTTAGCCATTTTCACAGACATGGTGGAGGACATTATGGAGGTTTTTATGGATGATTTCTCCGTGGTGGGGGATTCATTCGAGGACTGTCTTCACAACTTAAGAAGAGTGCTCAAAAGATGTGTGGAGACAAATTTAGTGCTGAACTGGGAGAAGTGCCATTTTATGGTACAAGAAGGGATAGTCCTGGGGCATCGAGTGTCCAGTAAGGGAATTGAGGTTGACCATGCTAAGGTTGACGTGATTGAGAAGTTGCCACCGCCTACTTCAGTCAAGGCGGTGAGAAGTTTCCTTGGGCACGCCGGGTTCTACAGGCGATTCATAAAAGATTTCTCTAAGATTGCTAACCCTTTATGCAAACTCCTTGAAAAGGATCACCCCTTTGTGTTTTCTAATGATTGCAGGTTGGCATTTGAGGAGTTGAAGAAGAGATTGGTGACTGCCCCCATCATTGTTGCACCCAACTGGGAGCAACCATTTGAGCTCATGTGCGACGCAAGTGACTATGCCATAGGAGCAGTCTTGGGGCAGCGAAAGGATAAACTGATGCACCCGATTTACTATGCAAGCAGAACGCTAAGTGGTGCACAACTCAATTACACCGTGACAGAGAAGGAGATGTTGGCTGTCGTTTTTGCATTCGACAAATTCAGGTCATACTTGATTTGCTCGAAATTTATTGTTTACACTGACCACGCAGCAATTAGGTACCTGATAGAAAAGGAGTCAAAGCCACGCTTGATTCGCTGGGTTCTTCTGTTACAAGAATTTGATCTGGAGATACATGACAGAAAAGGGACAGAGAACCAAGTAGCTGACCACCTCTCAAGGTTGGAAGGAGATGAAAAGAAGGTAGAGGTTCAGGATATAACAGAGACATTCCCGGATGAACAGTTACTAGCAATGACAATGGAGGAGGCACCATGGTATGCTGACATTGCTAATTATTTAGCAAGTGGTATTGTACCTTATGGACTCTCCTCAATTCAAAAGAAAAAGTTCTTTCGTGATTGTCGGTCTTATTATTGGGATGAACCTCTATTGTTTAAAATATGTGTAGATAACATGATCCGGCGGTGTATCCCCGAGAAAGATCAAAATTCTGTTTTGTAGGCTTGCCATGCTTCACCATATGGTGGACACTTTGGAGGAATTCGGACAGTAGCTAAGGTGCTGGACTGGGGCTTGTATTGGCCAACTCTGTTCAAGGATGCCCATGCTTGGGTCAAAAGTTGCGATGAATGCCAAAGGACATGCAACATATCTCGCAGACACGAGATGCCAATGACCACAATTCAAGAGGTGGAGGTTTTTGACATCTGGGGGATCGACTTCATGGGGCCATTTGTCAGCTCGTATGGTAACAAGTACATATTGGTAGCAGTTGACTATGTCTCCAAGTGGGTCGAAGCAGTGGCTCTCCCGACCAATGATGCTAAAGGGGTAACAGGCTTTCTGAAGAAGAACATTTTCACACGTTTTGGCACCCCAAGAGCTATACTCAGTGATAGCGGAACACATTTCTGCAATAGAGTGTTTGCACGGTTGTTGGAAAAGTATGGAGTTCGTCATAAGGTGACCACCCCGTACCACCCACAGTCGAGCGGGCAAGTTGAAGTGTCCAACAGGGAGATTAAAAGTGTCCTTACAAAAACAGTGAATGTAACAAGGACTGATTGGGCAAGGAAGCTGGATGATGCATTGTGGGCGTACATCACAGCCTTCAAAACTCCAATTGGTATGTCACCGTACAAGTTGGTGTTTGGAAAGGCATGCGACCTCCCGGTAGAGCTTGAGCCCAAAGCACTTTGGGCATTGCGGCAGTTGAACTTGGACATGGAGACAACAGGCACTAACAGAGTCACTGGGTTACATGAGCTAGAGGAATTCAGGTTCCAGGCATTCGAGAGTGCTAGATTATACAAAAAACGGATGAAACTGATGCATGACAAGCACATCGTGGATCCAAACTTCAAATCTAGAGAGCTAGTGTTGTTATACAACTCCAGATTGAGATTGTTTCCGGGTAAGTTCAAGTCCCGATGGTCAGGACCCTTCAGAGTGGTGCGAATGTTCCCAAGTGGAGCTGTTGAGATTGAATCAGAGGATGGGATGAATAAGTTCACAGTGAATGGTCAGAGGTTGAAACACTACCTTGGAATGGCAAATGAGAAAGGGGACAGAGACATAATAATGTTGGAAGAGCCCAGTACGTGAATGAGGAGTGATGCTCCGAGCCCGCGTCGTGCCGCGACGTTAAATCAGGCGCTGCGTGGGAGGCAACCCAAGATTGTTGTTGTTTGAGTCTTGTATGTAACCATGATCCAAGAAAAAATGGGGCATCGCACCGCGACCGCGGTAGGACCGCGGTGAGAGGCATGTATTATGACTAAAAAATTGTCCAACCCACCGCGATCACGGTGGGACCGCGGCTCGACCGCGATGAGACAGAGGTATTCTGCCTCTCTTGGTTAACCCACCACGACCGCGCTGGGACCGCGGCGCAACCGCGGTGAGGCGTTAAAAATCGTCGCCCAGGTAAGTATTTCTAATTAATTTTCTTTATTATTTTATTATATTTTCTTTTCACAAATCCCCCCCTTTTATTTCACAAAACATCCGCCCACCCCCATCACTCACCCAATTCCTCTCTCTCTCTAAACCCTAACCTCTCAAATCCCTCATCTTTTCTTCTTCTTCTTCTTCTTCTTCTTCACTTCTCCTACCTCCCCATCTCCATTCCTCTCACTCTTCCCCCATCAAGGTATGTCACTCCCCCCTACCTTTTTCTTTTGTATTTTATTTTAGTTCTATGTTAGTTCATGTTTTTAATGGTGTAGTAATTTTAGTAGATTCTTGTTATTTTTTTCTTTTTTCTTTTGAATTTCGTTTTTGTAGTCACTTGTGAAGGGGTTATGTGTATAATGTGGTGGAGAGGTGTATGCTTGTGGGTATTGAACTAATTGTTGTGGGGTGTATAGTGTAGTACAACTTGTGATTTGGGGGAAGCATTGATGTATCCATATGGGCTATAGGTGTGAGGAATTGTCTTGCTCACAAGGTGTTTGGGGAATTGCCCCAATGGAGTTATAAGGGCTAATGTGACCATGGTTGTGGTGAAGTCTGAGTAACCACCCATAGTTCACACATCTCACACCCTCACTGACAGGCGTTTCTCTGTTTGACAGGTGAAATGCAACCATCTAAAAAGAGACGCACAATAGGGTCTTCCGCTAGTGGACCGGGCAGCTCCTCAAGAGCTAGGGGTCAAGCTAGTGCGGCACAGTTTGACCGCACTAGGTTTGTCTCCAAACCGGCGGAGGACAGCTACAATACAAAGGCGTCGAAGAAATTGTTACATGAGGTGCATATTGACCGGGAAGCCTTAGAAGTGGAGTGCCCGAATATCTTCGCTGAGTTGAGGAGGTGTCAGCTGGACATCTTCTTTGAGGAACAGGAGAAGGCAAATGTACAGGTAGTGAGGGAATTCTATGCTAATTGCCTGGAACATAAGAATGGGGTTGTCACAGTATGCAATACCCGGGTAAATGCATCCCTCGAGGCCATACGCAGGGTGTACCGGCTGCCAGTGTTCATGGGGGAAGCCGATAATTATCGTACTTATCGCAGATCAAGTGCCTTGTGGGCAACTCTTCTTGAGACAATATGTGTGCCAGACAGAGAATACATATGGATAAAGCACGGGATCACACTTAACTCCCAGTCTCTCAATTGGGAGGCTAAGTGTTGGCTCACAATCATCAACAGTCGGCTGTTGCCCTCCAGCAATACTACCGATGTCAACCAACCACAAGCAGCAGCTATCTACTGTTACATGGCCCACCAGGATTTTGATGTTGCCTAACTCATTCATGATGAGATGTTCATCCGCTCACTGAGTTACTCAAAGGTTTTTACTTCCCTTCTTTGGTTACCAAGTTGTGCCGTGCTGCTAGAATCCCTGAAAACCTCATGGTTGATGGGAAATTACCGTTGAAAGCCCATTTCCGGGCTAGCAAGATAACAGTAGGGAGATAGCCGGTGGTGATAGTTGAAGATGATGATGAATCTGATGATGATGCTGAGGAAGCTACTGTCCCACCACCTACGCAAGTTGAGGAGGCAGGCCCGTCACAGCCCCGCCGAAGCACCCGCCTGACAGCCCTGGAGCAGGAAATGGCTGGTCTCCGCACTTCGGTCACTGACCTGGGCACCAGAGTTGACACTCTGGCCACTCACCAAACCAAGCCGGAGAAGAAAATCTTAGGCTGGCTAAGAGCTCTGGGTCGTGCTTGCAATGTGAACCCAGACACCGTCTCCGATCAGGAGACATCCTACAGGGAAGTTCTTTTACCTCAATGTTCCTTAATTTTTTATGCCATGAGGGCATGGCTACCTTTTAATTGTGGGGTGGGGGCTACTTCAATGTATGTATGTACATGTAATTCTTGATTGTTTTGTTTTGTGGTTTGATTGATAGTTAAAGTAGGTAAGCTTAAAATAGGAAAGTTGACTTGTCCCGACGACGGATCTCTTTCGACGGGGTTCTTGAGGGACTAAGTCGATGTAAAAATTCAAAAAAAAAAAGGGAATATATAGACTCTTCCTGATGACGGATCCATTAGACAATTTTCTTGAGGGAAGTTAGTCTAGAGAAAATACCAAAACGATTTTTTTATTTTATTTTATTTATAGGTAGTGTAGTAACTCCCCCTTGGTTTTTCTTTGGGCCACGGTTCTTTTCCAAGGGTTTAGCTTGAACTGGGTGTAGGTAGTTTTTGTTTATTTTGTTTTTAGTTTTAGTTAGCATTGATGGGCTACGAGCTGAAATAGAAAGAGAATCCCTTGGCGGTAATACACCTGAGCACAATCGACACTAGAGTGTAACGCCTAGTCTCAATGATTGACTCTTGCTAAAGTGCCTTAAAGTTGTATGTTTGTAACTAACTTGAACACTCAAAAGAGAGTGTCTTGATAAACCAATCTGGAGTGAGTCATATGCCATGTGTGTGTGAGCTAGACTGTATTCTATGCTTTACATTTGATGCCTAGAACTTGCCCTTTGTGTTTGCAATGCGAAATAGTAGCTTCATTCAGTCTTAGAAGTGATATAGGTATTTCTTTGTTAAGCCAGATATATAATGTAAACCCACCTGAATGTAATACATCGTAGTTAACCCCGTTGAGCCTATAAACCTGTTTCTTTGGCAACCACATTGCGAACCTTACCCAATTGTTTGAATAGCCTTCTGTTTGAACCCCTTTTACCTCCTATGAGCACTTGAATGGCCTTAACATATGCAAAATTTAAAGTTTGGGGTGGTGGTTTGGTTTTTGAGTGGAGCCAATGATATAGAGGAAAGGTGCAGTTTGGAAGACTAAAAGAAGAAGCGCCACGAAAAAAAATGTGAATAAATGAAGTAGTTGATAAGTGATAGCTTGACACAAATGCACCTAAAGGAATGTGATGTTATAAATAAATTGTGGTGGAACGTCTGGTTGACATAAGTATTATTTGGAATGTTAATGTGTTTGTATTAAAAGTGCTTAGGGAGGTTAGTCACTATATCCAAATATATCCTACCTATCCCTTAGCCTACATTACAACCAAGTGAAGTCCTAATTGATCTTAGACTGAATAGGCTCGATTAGTAGAGTATTATTGATACCCTATTTTTCCCTATGTATTTTTACATGAAAATACTTTCAAAATAACATATATAAGTATGCCCAAGTGTTTTAGTATTTTTCCTAATTTTCAAATCAATTTATTGCCCATTTTAGCAGTACAAAAACCAATAATTATTCCGAAAATTATTATTTTTGGTGAATAACTTATTTTATTCTCATATTTATACCAAAATGTAGCCAGGGTAATTTCTATACATTTTTTATTTGGTATTTTATAAGCCAAATCGCATATAATTACAATTTTAGCCTATTTTCAGAATTAACAGCATTTTATAATTATGAAATTGGTTCCAATATTTTTAAATTAATATTTGTATATTATTAACTGATCCAGTACTTNTCCAATCAAGAAGCACCCGAGCATAAAGAAGCAAAAATGGACTGAGGTGAAATCCACCGCGACCGCGGTGGGACCGCGGTTGGACCGCGGCAGACAACTAACGCGAGGCAGAATGTTTAGCCTTCACCGCGATCGCGCTGCGGTCGTGCCGCGGCCGCGATGAACTGTTCAATTGCTAGAAAATTTGGGGACCAAAGTGTAACTCGGGGAAAATTTATTCCAAACCCTTATAAACTCTAGAAGCTCGCCCAAGATATTATTAAGCTTGTTTTTAGACTACTTTGGAGGCAAGAACAAGTGTGAGAAGATCAACCAAACATTAGAGTTTTTCTATCTCCTTTTAATTCTTGCAATTACACATTATGAACAACTTTGTAGTTTTGTCTTGTTTTGTTATGAGTAGCTAAACAATTGATCTAGGGTTGATGGAACCAATTGTTGGTTGAAGTTTTGACTCAACTTGTTATAATCGAGCCGGAATTATTATATGATTGTTCAACTACGTTTTGTATGGTGATTAATTGAATGGGCCCTCGATTAATCGTGTCTAATTGCCTTGTGTTGCTTGAGAAAGAATACTAGGTTAGATTGTTGTTGAACAACACCACTTTTGGGTAATTGAAGAGATTCATTACTTGAATTTAAAAGTGGGGTTAGAGATAATGAAACTTTGGTGGGATAATTTAGAGCTGCACATATTGTCAGCTAGAGTACTTCGAGAGAATGCTCTAGTAAATTATTGTAGTTGATCGAGAGATAATTACGTTAACCCATAGCTCATAATCCTCATAGAGTATTACGGCGAGATTATAGTAAAAGAGTTAAGACCTAAACTAGCAATTGGGGAAATCAATGCCCTAGACCTTTTTACCATTGAATTATCTTCAGTTTAGCATATTGTTATTTTTAATATCATTTGAAGTAGTTAAACAAAATCCAAGATTGATTGATAAAAATATTGCATCGGGAAATTGGTTGAGTTGATAATAGCATTGCTAAAGAGTTGTAATAGATAGGTTAGTTCCCTGAGGATTCGACTCTGTACTTAAAACCGGATTATATTTGCAACGACCGCTTTGTCTTTTAGAAGACATAGTTGGGCGTGATCAGGCAGCATTGAGGCCAAAGTAGCTAGTGCATCAGCTAACTCATTGTGGAACCGAGGAATATACCTGAACTCGACAGACTTGAACCATTTGCTAAGATCTTCTACATGTTGCCTATATGGGATGAGCTTGATATCTCGGGCTTGCCATTCACCTTGGGCTTGTCGAATAATCAAGTCAGAATCTCCCATGATTAACAACTCTTCCACATCCAGATCAACTGCCATATTCATGCCCATAATGCAAAGTTCATACTCGGCAGTGTTGTTCGTACAGAAGAACTGAAGCTGGGCTATGGCCGGATAGTGCTGACCAGTGGGCGAAATCAAAATTGCCCCAATCTCGACACCTTTTGCATTTACAGCTCCGTCAAAGAACATTTTCCAAGCACTAGTGTCTTCTGGAATTACCTCAACTAAATTTACTTCCTCGTCCGGTAAGTAAGTACTCAAGGGTCGATATTCATTATCAACAGGATTCTCAGCTAGGTAATCCACCAAGGCTTGAGCTTTCATCGCCGTGCGGGTGATGTAGACTATGTCAAACTCGGTGAGCAGGATTTACCATTTTGCTAACTTTCCCGTGGGCATCAGCTTTTGGAATATGTATTTCAAAGGATCCATTCTGGTTATGAGATATGTGGTGTAGGCCAACAAATAATGCCTAAGCTTCTGGGCGACCCAAGTTAGGGCGGAACAAGTTCTTTCCAACAAAGTGTACTTGGCTTCATAACTAGTGAGTTTCTTGCTCAAAGAGTATATGGCTTGCTCTCTCTTCCATGTCACATCATGTTGCCTGAGAACACAACCAAAAGAATTCTCCAAAACTGTCAAGTACAAGAACAAAGGTCTCTCAGGCTCGGGTGGGACCAACACTGGTGGATTCGATAGATATTCTTTGATTTTGTCGAAGGCTTCTTGGCACTCATCCGTCTATCTGATTGCCGCATCTTTCTTCAATAGCTTAAATATGGGCTCGCACGTGGTAGTCAGCTGAGCAATGAACCTACTGATTTAATTGAATCTTCCCAGCAGGCTCATGACCTCTTTCTTGGTTCTTGGAGGTGGCAAATCCCGAATAGACTTTATCTTTGTTGGATCTAGCTCGATGCCCCTCCGACTGACTACAAACCCCAAAAGTTTCCTAGATGGAACTCCGAATGCACATTTAGCTGGATTCAACTTCAAGTCATACTTACTCAGGCGCTCAAAGAACTTTCTCAGATCTCGCACATGGTCGTCCTGCGTTTTGGATTTAAAGATCACATCATCCACATATACCTCAATTTCCTGGTGCATCATGTCATGAAAGATGGCGGTCATAGCTCTCATGTAAGTTGCCCCGGCGTTCTTTAAACCAAATGGCATGACCCTATAACAGTAAGTGCCCCAGGGTATGGTGAAAGCCGTCTTTTCTGCGTCTTCCTCATCCATCAGAACCTGGTGATACCCAGCATAACAATCCACGAAAGACTGTATCTCATGTTTGGCACAGTTGTCAACAAGAATGTGGATGTTTGGCAGGGAAAGTTGTCCTTGGGGCTTGCTTTGTTCAAATCCTGATAATCAACACATACCTGGGTTTTCCCATCTTTCTTTGGCACCGGGACCACATTAGCCAACCATGTGGTGTTTCGGACCACTCAGATCACACCAACTTTCAACTATTTGGTGACTTCTTCTTTGATCTTATCACTGATGTCTGCTTTAAACTTTCTCTACTTTTGTTGGACAGGTGGATAACCGGGATAAGTTGGCAATTTGTGCACTACAAAATCAACACTCAGTCCTGGCATATCATCATAGGACTAGGCAAACACGTCTTTGAATTCGAACAAAAGTTGGATCAATGCATCTCTAGTTCTTTCATCAGCGTGAATGCTTATCATGGTTTCCTGGACCTCTTCCGGGCTACCCAAATTAACTGGCTCGGTTTCATTTAAGTTTGGCTTAGGCTTATTCTCAAATTGTTCCAATTCTCGATTTATTTCCCTAAAAGCCTCATCTTCATCATATTCTGGTTCTTGATTCATTATTTCAAAGTTAGACAGCGTGTTGGGATCTGGGCATGAAGTCCGCAAGCATGGCATGTTATTTAAGTCCGCATTATTAGAACTGAAAAGAGAGAGATAAGAAAAATAACAAAAATCGGAAAGAATAATGGAAAGAGATTCATAGACGATGAAATATTGATTTCATTTCATTGAATTTGAAGATAGGAGGGTTTACATTGGAATTTAAAAGATAATGAACTAAAAATATTCGAGTTACACCCTGAAATAACTCGGAATGCAGAAAAGATGGCAAGACTGAACTACCGGGACTCCCGCTTGACTGGGAGTGGAGTAGCCTTCCAATTTTGAAGTTTAGCATTTGGCCCCATATATTGCACCTCAGCAGTGCTTGAGCCTTCACCCGGTTGGACCATTTGAACCTCGTACAACATTTGCCTCATTGCCCCACAGATATCCTCAATTTCTTCGGCCGTGAAGGCCTCTTCTTCTTCTTCTTCTTCTTCTTCTTCTTCTTCTTCTTCTTCTTCTTCTATATACCTCAGCTTAACAAACATCCTGGCGAGGTGCGGGGCTGACTGAGGCAGGGCCTACCCATTGTTCTTACGCTCATTAGCCCAATTTACGTCGGCCTCTGTAGCTTGAAAGCCTATGCCAAAGAACTTCTCGCTGGCAGTCAAAGTGATAGGCTCTGTAATGCCTTGTAAGGACACCCCGAGCCCTTTCCTGGGCTTGTACCCATGTTTGATCATTTCACTGGCAACCATGATTGATGCGTTTGATAAACAGGGTTGAGGACATGGGGTTCCTTCCTCGCACTGGTCTGCAACCGCGATCTCAAAAGCTTGATAGACGATGTGTTCACTACCCTCTCTACCCTCCAAGCATGGGACTGACGGGTCCCTGTAGATTGATTGTTCATCTTCCCGTGGACCACTATTTGTTGATTTTCGTGTTCGAACTTGACCATTTGGTGGAGAGTAGAGGGTACGGCTCCCGCGGCATGGATCCAAGGCCTTCCTAAAAGAAAGTTATAGGATGTGTCCATGTCCAGAACTTGGAATGTTACTTCAAAATCTATGGGGCCAATAGTTAGGACCAAATCAATTTCCCCTATCGTATCCCGCTTGACACTGTCGAAAGCATGTATGCAAACATTGTTGGGTCTAATCCTTTCAGTCCCAATTTCCATCCTTTGTAATGTTGATAGAGGGCAAATGTCAACTCTAGATCCACCGTCCAACATAACCCTTTTCACATAATATCCTTCACACTTGACAGTCAAATGAAGGGCTTTGTTGCGGGCAGCTCCTTTTGGAGGCAAGTCATTTCCGTTGACTTCAAAAAATCGCTCTGCCATTTTTTCCAACTGTTCAACTGTGGTCTCAACCCGAACATACGCTTCGTTCAGCGTCTTTAACAACACTTTCTGGTGTTCATTTGAGCTTATCAGCCGGGACAAAAGTGAGACCTGGGAGGGAGTCTTTCTAAGTTGATCAATTACATCATACTCCGAGGTTTTCATCTTTCGAAAAATTCCTCCGCTTCTTCAGCACTGACCGGCTTCTTAAGTGGAAACTGCTTCTGCTTTGTTTTTTTCAATTCTTCTAGGTTGAGATACTTCTGAGATTGGTTCTTTTCATTTACTTCTCCCATGATTTCCTTTCCTTTGAATGTGACCACTGCCTAATTGTAGTTCCAAGGGACGGCAGTGGGGTCTTTCATGGGACTCTGTGGTGCGCGGCTGATAACCATGGGCTCAATCAGCCTTGGTGAAATTACTGGCCCCCGCGCCACATAAGTCCCCTTTGGCACGTATATCTTTGGCACATTCAGCATGACTTTCTTTTGCTCAAGTTTTTTGGGAGGGCTCAACATGAATTGTTCCTTTCTGGGGGCCCTAGGAACATAGAGAATGGCATCTTTAGGAGGTTCTGCCCCTGCCTTTATTTCTAGAGCCTTTTCTGCGTTTTGGGGAGTGGAATTGATCTTCTTCTCATCTCTAGCTTGTTTTGATACCGCCTTGGGTTTCTATTCTGAATCAGCGATATTAATGATAGCTTTAAAAGCTGGGTCAAATTCTTTGTCCTCACCGGATCATCCCAATGACCGGCCCGTTATTGTGAGCCGGCAATGGGTTGTTAGTTACATTGGGGACTTCCTCGTCCCTCAACACTACCCGCTTCTCTTCTATCAGATTCTCGATTGCTCTCTTAGGTGTCCAACAATGTTCAGTGTCATGCCCTTCCGCCCCTGAGTGATAGGCGCAGCTGGTACCTGGCCGGATTTGGACTAATTTTGGGAAGAGGCTGGAATATGACTCACCAATGGGTATGAAGTTAGCTTTTCTGGGTGGTTCACGGGGACGAGTGTTATATTGGTAATTATTCTGTGGTGGACGTGGATTATACGGGTCTTGGTGAGGAGGGCTGTTTCTTTGAGGTGGAGCTCGGTTTTGATTGTAATGTTGTTGTGGCCGAGTGTATGGCTGGGCGTTCATTGCTGCATAAGGATGAGAGGCCATAGCATATGCTGCATCCTGGTGGGGGTAGTAATGCTGCGGGGTGCTAAAAGGGGAACCAAAGAAACCTCGGGGTTGACGAGAATTTCTCGAGCTTGAAGCCATCATTTCTCCCTCTTCTTTATTTTTTCGGTATGCTAAACCTCCCGACCCACTCTGGATTGCTTGGGAAGTGGCTCTTATAGCTGATTGGCTTTCTCCAATCTTTATGGCCTCTGCGAACGGTTTACCCATGGCAGACATCATGTTTTGGAAATAATCGGCCTCTTGGTCCTGTAAGAAGACACTGACCATCTCGGCCTCATCCATTGGGGTTTTACGCTGGCGGCTTGTTCACGCCATTTGATAGCGTATTCTCGGAAGCTTTCTGAAGATTTCTTTTTGAGGTTGGACAAAGAACTTCTTTCCGGAGCTATGTCCACATTGTATTGGAACTGGCAAACAAAATCCCGGGCCATATCGTCCCACGCATGCCAATGGGTTATATCTTGATCCATATACCATTCAGAAGCGATTCCAGTGAGACTTTCTCCAAAATAGGCCATTAGCAGCTCCTCTTTTCCACCAGCACCCCTCAACCGGTTGCAGTATCGTTTCAGATGAGCGACTGGGTCTCCATGCCCATCGTACTTTTCGAATTTTGGCATCTTGAAGCCAGCTGGCAAGTGGACATAGGGATAAATACATAGGTAAGAGTATGAGACACTCTTTTGGCCACTCAGACCTTGCATGTTTTTCAGGCTTTATTCCAGGCTCTTCATCTTCCGAGCCATTTCCTCTTGCTCGAGATTTTTAACAACCTTTTCTTGCTCCACCGAGAGACTATATTGCGGAGGTTGAGTGAAAGAGTACGGGGTCACATATGCTATTTCTGATTGAAGCTGTGGACCCTGAAAGGTGAACATTGGAGGCTCAATATTCGGCCGTGGTAAAGTTGGTTGTGCTCTGGTGCAGCCTGGTACTGCAGAGAACAATATTGGAGGTGCCCTGGACACTGGCGCCTAGGGGCAAACCACAGAAGGCATGCCAGGATCATTGGACGGCATTGGAGGGTGCCCGCATGGGATGAGCTGGTTGGGCACAGGGGCGTTGGTAACCTCACCTGACCCAGGTATCAACTCAGGGAAACCAGGGATTACACTTGGCGGTTCCTTACCATTAGACCAGGCGTCCCACATTTCCAACATGCAGAGATGCAACATTCTATTTTCTTCAGCAGCTGCTAATTCTAGCTGCGGAATAGCCGATGTCGGGCTATCCTCAGGACCGATGATTGGTAGATTGCTTGCGAAGGCCATCTGTGCCTTTGGATCTTGTGAATGAAGCTAGACTACCAACAAAACCAACCACCAAGACCTGGCTAATTTGCACACCCAACAATCTTGTTAGTTTTTGAGATATTTAACATATAGAAAATCGCACGTTGGGATGCAATGCACCTAAACAGTTAAACACTTCTACCATGTGTTTGAACAGTTGTATGTTTCATCCCGGCCTTAACTAACCCTTTTTCACTCTGTACCTCTTTTCTTTCATTTATGCCTCTCTTTAATCACTCTTGATTTTCTCATTTTTTTATGTCGCTCTTTTATTTTGGCTTTCTCTTTTCTTTTTTTTTGTCACTCTTTTCTTTCTTTTTCACTCAATTTTTCTTTCTTTTTTTTTTTTCAGTTTATTTTTCACTCAATTAATTTTATGGCTATGATCGAATTCGATGGGGATTGCTTACGTATCATGACGCCGCATGAACCAGATCTTGCGTAGTTCAGGAATACTAGGAATAAGGTAAATGAGCTAACTTATTTCTCTCTTTCTAATATATTCAACATTTTAAATAGGCAAATCATACCTCAAAAGCTTTTAACAAGGAAAATATTTTGGATTTTGGATTTTCATTTTTTTATTTTCTTTTTGAAAGAAAAACTTTAAAAATTCCTTTTCTTTTGATCGGAACTTTGGGATTTTCAAAAGTAAAAAGAAAATATTTTTGTTTGAATTTTCATTTGTTTTCTCTTTTTCTAAAGAAGAAAGAAAATATTTTTGGATTTTGCATCTTACCTCTTAATTTTCGAAGGAGGGACTTTTAAGAAAATATTTTGGATTTCTGTATTTTTTTTCTTTTTTTTTTAAAAATTTACAAAAGTACTTCTAAAGAAAAATGAAAATATTTTTGGACTACAATTTTTCAAAGTTTTTATGACATTTACAAAAGATAGATTTTTAAAGAAGGAAAAGAATATATATATCTTTTGGATTCTTTGTTTTTCTAATTTTTTTTTAATTTTTGGGAAAACTACTTCAAAATAAAGGAAACCCGTATTTTGGATTTTGATTTTTTGAATTTGTTTTTTTCTTTTTATTTCTGTATGAAAGATTTCAGAAAGAAGGAAACTATTTTTTGAGTTTAAAAATATTTCATTTTATTTTTTGAATTTTCTAAAGAAATGCTTCTAAAAAAGGAATTAAAGGAAAATATTTTTGGATTTTTAAAAATTGGGGGCTGAAACTGATGAGGTTTGCCTACGTATCTCACATCCGTTGAGAATCGGACCCGCGTAGTTCGGTCAGTTTTGACGGAACAAGGGAAACATGACACTTGAAAATTTTGGCTCATTTTAAAATGACTTTTTTTTTTTCAGAATTTCTGCAGAGATTCAGGATTTTCAAATACCTACCTCACTCTTATTTTTTTTTTTTCGCTTGTTTTTTTATTTTATTTTCTTTCCCTATTCTAGAAGCCAGTCAACATGCATGCCGAAACAAATAAATATGCAAGTAGCACGTAAGATGCATTAGGATGGTCTTTTTAATTTAGGTACACCTGTCCTAGACGGAACCAACCCCTGTGTTGAGTCCCCAAAGGCAAATGCACGTGATGCAAACAAATGTACCTACTAGGGATCCGGAATGAGGCTACATTATTCTAAATTTAAAACCTGGGTGTATTGTTCTTGACTTGGCTTACCCGAGCGGACAGCTCGAGCCGAGGGGGGGCAGCGCATCGGGAATACAGAAGTTTCACCGGCTTTGCAACTTGTCCGAACCTCGTTCTAAAATTGGGATATGACTTTAAAAGAAAAGAAGCCACGCGAAGCGCACTCCTCCCAGAAGATATAGAAGACTCAGAGAGAAGATGGTTTCGTAACAGTTTTTATTTACAGTTAAAACAATATCAAATCGGTAAAAAACGACATTTGGCACGTTAGGCTCAAACATATAAAAATCAGATAATAGATAAAAGCCAACTATAATAGTTATTCTAAGCTCGAATTCTGAACCCTGAACCAAAAGTTCTGGGTTCTTTTCCTCAGGAGAGTCGCCAGAGCTGTCACACCTCCTTTTTACCCGAGGGAAATTAGGGGAAATAGATGGTAGATATGTGATGAGGAGATTACGGTGGTTGTCTGGTGTGAATTTGGGTGGGATTGGAGGTGGTCCACCGCCGCGAGGCGATTTTCGGGCGGCGGAGGACGACGGAGACGGTGAAGGGTTTGGGGGCGGTTAGGGTTAGTTAGAGTGAGGGAGATGAGAGACTGAATGAGGGGGTCTTTAGGGTTTTGGGAGGGGTGGGGTTCGGACAGTTTTAAGGGGTGGAGAGGCCAGTTCTTAGCCGTAGGATTAAAGAAGTTGAACGGCTCAGATCAAATGCTAGCCAAACGACGTTGTTTGGTATTTAAGAGGAACTGGGTCGGATCTCTAAGGGTTTGGGCTAAATTTTGGCGGATTTGGGCAATTTTTTTGGGCCATTTTAAGCTTTGGCCCAGTTTTAACACATTTCTTTAATTCCTCTTCTTTGTATTTTCTTCTCTCTTTTTATTTTAAATCCTAAGTTAATTAATTTAAAAACCTAGATTAGATCCTAAATCAAATCTAAATTATGAAATAAACCTAATTAACTATTTCAGATATTTGAACAATTAATTCACTTTAAAACTAATGGAGGAACTTACTAATTTAAAACTAGAAACTAAAAATGTAAAAAATGAACAGTATTTTTTTGTGATTTTTATTTAATAAAACAGTTGATTAACAATTTACTCCTAAAATATAAACACAAAACCTAAAATGCAATGCACGAAATTTTTGACATTTTTGTGGTATTTTTCATGATTTTAAAGATATTAAATGTGCACAAAAATACCAACAATTAATTAAGAAAATCCTACAAAAATCCTACTATAAAACTAAAAATAATTTAGAAACCCTATTTTTTTTTATAGGAGTATTTTTAGTCGGACAAAAATCATGTACTCACAATATCCAACTCAACCCGTCCATTTGCCACCTCTATCTCCGAGTTTCTTTGCGCTTATAGATCAATGATTATTTGTAATTCAATTCTTGTTTTACCTTAAGGCCAAACTGCGAAAGCTTCCTTCATTTTGAGTTTGTCTCGTCCCGTGAGATTGACGTAATACCAATTGCATTTTTTATGGATAAGCGTATGGGAGTTTATTGAGCAGAGGTAAGACATTATTCACTCGAAAATATAAGAATCGAAAAAGAGAATTTTAAAGTAAAGTACCGGTTGAAAAGAATAACATTAGAGAAGTAGTCATCACAGAAAATCACAATAGTTATTCCCAACCTTATGCAGCCATCAAGAGGAGTTTTTATTCATCTTTAAGAAGGCGTGATTTTGAGATCTTATCTCATTTGATTTAACTATAAATAGTAATATTTGTACTCATTATTAGGACACGAAATACTAGAATCACAAAAGCTATCTCTCTTTCATCATTTTCATAAGTTTTATACAAGGCTAATATTGAAACTTTACAATTATTTTTGATCTTAGGGGATCAATCTGAATTTCAGACTTGTTCTTTCCTAAATTATCTTTATTTTATTCCTTTATTCTTCGTTAATTTATTACTCAGATCAACTTATCTATGTGTCTATAAACGACCAATGTTTTAAAAGGCGGGGGCGTGAGGCGAGGCGTTTTACCTCTGACGAGGCGAGGCGTAAGCCCTGAGACATGGAGCGTAAGTCCCACGGATCTTTAAATTTTACTAATTTCAAGAATTTTAAGATAGTATAAAATAAAAAATAATTATAAAAATTACATTAAAATCACAAAATTATAACAAATAATCTATTTATAATTATAATTCAACTATGAATAATACGAAAAGTATGATATATATCATAATATGTAAATTAGCTGCAACGTCGTTACAGCTCAAACATTAAAAGTAATGTATTCGATACAAACTTAATCTTATATGTATCTCTTAAGGAGTAATGAATCTTGAAAGAATTTCGATATTATAATTTGATATTTTTCTTAAAATACTTCTTTTATTTAATATGCTTTGTATTTGATAGAGAGTTTATATAAAAACATAATTCACAATTTAAATATGATTCTCAAGCATCGTTCATTTTTAAGTTTCAACAAGTTCATAAAGTGACACATAATTCACCATACAATACCATGACAATTAATTATTTGTAAATAGTTACTAGCTAATATTGAGCTATTTTTAATAAGTATTGTATCTCATAGACATAAAAAAAAATAATGTTTAGAAAAATAATTATAAAAAAATTATGAACTATTATATAGTAAAGATATAAAGTTAATAAATAAATACTTTTTAAATGAAAGATTTATTTAAAATTAATTATCATAGCAGTCTTAGTGGATAACGTGCAATAATTTTTACTTTAATTATGACATAAATTACTCTCAACTTAATGATTTATAATTAGAAAAAAAGTAATTTTGAATAGTCAACGATTTATTAAGAAAATTTGAGGATTTACAAGGTTAGTGACATACAATTGTATAAAGTTCTATTAGGCGAGCCCAGTACGCTGGGCGTTGGGCGTGTCCGGGGCGTAAGCCCCAATGGCTGAGGCGTAAGTCTCACAGAACTAAGCCCCGCACATAAGCCCAGGGGCGTTTTACGAGTGCTCCGCCCCGGGGCGAGCCCCGAGCGAGTCCCAATTCTGCCTTTTAAAACAGAGTAAACCACATATACAAATTCTACTGTTCCTTTTTAGGTGTAAACAAGCACTCCACCATCTAACATCATTAACTACAAGCTAAAACAAGTAGGCTCAATAGGCAAACCAGCCAAACACATAGAATTAAGAGCATACTTGAGATTCAGTTAAACCACACCATGCTTAGATCGAGTAATCTTGGGAGAGTGGAATTAAAAGCGGAGATTGAAATATGTAACCATCTTATGTAAAAACTTAAGCTGTTAGAGAAAGCATATTTTTTATTTATTTAGTTGTATCTTCAACATGCCCCTCATGTGCATACTTATTTCTTTTTGATGACTCAAACGTGTAATTTTTCTCGATAATACGTGGTAGTAAGATTCGAACCCAAATTCTCAATCTGCTCTGATATCATAATAAAGTAAGTGTCATTGTATTTTTAAGTAGATCTCCAACAAAATCAACTTTTTCTTTTCTTGCAAAAATAGTTCAAGCAAATACTTTTTGAAAATTCTGAATACAATTTTACAAGACTTCAAATATATGCCATTTTACTCATTGAAATATTAAAGAAATAACAATAATTAAGAACCTTAAAGATTTTGAATATCCATTATTTTTATTTATTAAAAAATAGCAATTTTAGTTGATTTTTTTTCGTTTTTATAGAATAAATTATTAATAAGTCATCGAATATTATTGGCGGGTTGTCGTTATCAATTTTAAGGTATAACTTTTTGTCTTTATAGTCGCTAAACCTTCCATATTAGTTGTTTTACACTGTTTTCTTTTTCAGCAATGGCCTTGATCTTCTAACTTGTTGAGTTGCTATAAATGATTTTTGAAATACTTAACGATGTTATCATTAACGATCGTTATCATTAACGATCGCAATTTTCCAAAGACAGCTTTAGGGTAATTGGTTGGTCGTGTTGTACCAACAAAAACGTAGAAGGAATAGACAAATAAACTACTCCGACAAAATGAAGAGCATTTCAGCCAAGAAAATAAATCTTGGTAACACTTATTTTGTTTATGTATATCCAAATATATTCGTTAACACAAAATCATTTTTCTCACATTTGAAGAAAAAATATCTAATATTATTTAATAACCCTATTGACATACTTGCAAAAAAAAAAAAAAAAAAAAAAAAAAAAAAAAACGAAATAAAATAGGAACGAACACACAAGACAACCAAAAGGTTTTCTAATGCAAACGACAATGGACGTAAAAAGGTACAGATCCATTGCTACCGCTATCAATAACCAAAAACGATAACAACACATTGAGAAAGATATACTAGCTAACTGTCAAAAGGTAAAATGATCAAGAATGTACGATTTTATGGACTACAAAAGAATAAAGAAGAACAAGTAGAGAAATCCTCAAATCTCCCAACACATTTTTTTGGTCCACTCACAAGTGTATTTTGATCAGGAAAAGTCATATTAACATCGCAAAAATACTTCAATCCTCCCAAATTGAACCCATTATGTCCAACTCCTCCACGATAAAATATGTCAAATCTAATCTTGAACATCTCCGATTGATGCAATTTCTGGCTGCTAACGAGTGCTCGCGGCACGTATATGTCTGTCTCCATTTTCGCAGGGGCTGCTGATACGTTCAACAATGTCGTTTCGCTAACTGCTTGGTAAAATTCTCTCGTAGGTAATGTCCATAGAACTTTCTCGTCGAAAAAGACCCATATCATCCCCTTGTCATAGAAATATTCAACATCTCTCTTGTTTGTCACGTTAAATGTTACATTGCATCCAGCAGTTATTGTGGAATTGGATGAGGTTTGTAAGTTGTATATGATCATGGAATCAAAATCAATACCATGTTTTTCTATGATTTGATTGTTCATGTAATTAGCTGACCTTGTCATACCAAAACCAATGATTGCGAAAATTCCAATCAAAAGAATGATCATTACCCCGAAACCAAAGAACAAAGATCCAATTTTTTGAGCAGCATTTAGGTTCTCTAATTCTCTGTCGAAATCTGAAGAGTTTCTTGATTCTGAAGGGGGTGAAGTTTGGATTGAGGTTGGCAGCATTTCGTAGGATGGGTTTGAAGAAACTCTAAAAGCTTCCATTCTGAATTTTTGATTTCAGAATGAAAGCTTCACCCTAAGTAACCATGAAGAATAATTGGGAGGGGACATGAGTTTTATTTGGATTTGTTGGAGAGGTTGACTAATGGTCATTCGCAATTGTTGGAAATATTTAAAGGGAATGTGTTGTGTAACAAGATTGATGACTCTGAAGAGAGGAGATATAAATTAATTATATACACAATAGTGCAGTGAATTTTATATTACTGGTGTCTTGATATGCGCGCTGTGTATGTAATACTTATTAGTGAGTATAATATTTTAGAAAATCATATAAATATTACTAAAATATGTTTGAGTTAACAAAAAGATAACAAACTCAATAAAAGAAGAAATCCTAACCACTAAAATTCTAAGGTGTAATATCATACTTGTTTTAAGGCGTATACAGTCTCACCCTCTCGTTGTGGCATTCCTTACTATGACTAGACCTAGTAAGCTTTGCGTGCTCTTGGTGGTTCCTTTCGGTCAATCCTTTAAGTTTCAACCTTGCGACCTGTATAGGGTAAAATTGATTTATATTAAAGGATCGAATAGTAATGTGACACATGAAACCGAAGACAACTAGAAAGTAAAACTAACTACCTGCATTGGAAACAACAACTGAAGTTGGCATCGGATAGACCCTGAAGAGAGCATGATCAACGTGAGCAGATCAAATATTTGCTATCAGATAATATTAAATTAAGAATATTCATTGGCATTAAATGGGCAGCCATTGCAGAGAATATTTGCATTCACGACCTGCTGTTGTATATTCATCAATGACCCTTTTATTGTCATTTAAGAGGGGTTTGATCCTACAATCTTGTTTCCTTAGGTTAGCTATAAATAGTAGGCTGAACAGCCATTGTAACTCATGAATTTCTTGGCAAAGCTTATTCTATATTTCATTCTCAAGCTTAATAAGATAACTTGATTCGCTCTTTTACATTGTTCTTATTTCTGTCCTCGGAGGCGTTGCTTTCAGAGCCAAGCTTATCATTTCCTTTGATTTTAACCACTAAGTCGTATTTTTAATCTTGTTTATTTATCATTTTTGGATCAAATCAGTTCGCTTGTCTATAAATCATGTAACAAATTCAACTGTACAGTTTTACAGGTAAACAATTTGGCGCTCACCATGGGCTTAGACCGTTGCGTAATTGAGTTGACCCTTGCGTTTATTACTGAGTTGTTTGATTCTTTTTTCCTTAGCAAAAAATAAAAAATGGCAGCTAACGATGTCAAAATCTTACAGAACCTTAAGGGGCATGAAAATCTACCTCAACATGAGGATTCAATCAGTGATACTCGCAACGAGGGAGATGAGGCAACCCCGATCTGTGGAGGACAGTACCCCCGACATGTATGGGAACCAACTCCTGATGACGTAGAAGATGAACACGTTGTGGAAATAGTAAGGAACCTAAGAGAGCAATAGAAAGCCATCATGGGCCACCTCTCAAGGAAGGATTAGGTCATGACATATTTAAAGTAGGTGTTGTTAGGCGCTTCCAACAATGCAAATGGTAGGGTTCTGGTTCCTCCTAGTGTTCCTGCAAATCAAACGGCTCAAAGAGTTGATAAGAATACCCCAAATGGTGAGGTCAACTTCGACGATGCTGGAGAGGGGGGGGGGGGGACTGGTAGTGGATCTGGTAACAATAATGGCAATAATCCCTTCAAAAAGAGCACATGAGATTCATGAGGGAAATGAACGAAGGGATGTATCAAAATGTTGAGGAGATTCATGCCCGAATGGATCAGATTTCGAGTGCACCACCAGTTTTCAATAAATATACTCAGTTGCCATTTAAATCAAGGCAACACTGGATTTAATTCCAAAGAGGTTTAAGATGCCGGACATAATAAAATACGATGGGACTTCGGACATGCAGGAGCACATCACAATTTATACCACGGTTGTGAAAGAGAATGATTTGGCTCTACATGAGATAATGTAAGGTAATTGGAGCGAGGTCGAATGTGCAGTAATTCCAGCAATGTTGAATGTCGAATAATTCGAGCGAGGTCGAATGTAAGGTAATTCGAGTGAGGACGAATGTAAGGTAACTTGAGCGAGGTCGAATGTGCAGTAATTTGAGCAAGTCGAATGTTGAATAATTCAAGCGAGGTCGAATGTAAAGTAATTCAAGCAAGTCGAATTTACAGTAATTCGAGCGAGTCGAATGTCGAATAATTCGAGCGAGGTTGAATGTAACGTAATTCGAGCAAGTCGAATGTCGTATAATTTGAGCGAGGTCAAATGTAAGGTAATTCGAGCGAGGTCGAATGTGTAGTAATTCGAGCGAGTCGAATGTTGAATAATTCGAGCGAGGTCGAATGTAAGGTAATTCGAGCGAGGTCGAAAGTGCAGTAATTCGAGTAAGTCGAATGTCAAATAATTCGAGCGAGATCGAATGTAAAGTAATTTGAGCAAGTCGAATGTCGAATAATTCAAGCGAGGTCGAATGTTAAGTAATTCGAGCAAGTAAAATGTTGAATAATTCGAGCAAGTCAAATAATTTGAGCGAGGTCGAATGTAAAGTAATTCGAGCAAGTAGAATGTCGAATAATTCGAGCGAGGTCAAATGTAAAGTAATTCGAGCAAGTCGAATGTTGAATAATTCGAGCAAGTCGAATGTCGAATAATTCGAGTGAGGTCGAATGTAAAGTGTAAAAAGACTTGGTGGAGAGTAAAGATACTGCTTTATTTCATTCATTGGAGAATATTACATGTTTCTATTTGTTTCATACATATATTGGAGAAGTTCCTGTGTACCTAGTCCCTTCTCATTCGGCCTGGAGAAGTAGTCGGTAGGCTGGGCGATGAATTATACTTGAACTTCGAGACGTCCCCTTCGTTGCCTCATTAAAAACCAACCTGAGAAAACCCAATTGGGATAAAACCCGGGTGAGGGAAAAAGAGTACAACTTGGAGGGCGTCCATTTTCAAAAGTTAAAGTATTCAAGGTGGGCGACGTTCCAATTATTTTGTAGTAGCTTTCCCTCCATTGTTTCTATTTAGAATCATCCTTTGTTTGCTGCTGTTGTGATTTTGTATGGCCTGTCTATATTGGTTCCTAGCTTGCCTTCTCTTGAATATTTGCTTGCCTGTGTTCTGGCCTTGAGTACATAGTCTCCAGCTTTGAGTGGTCGTACTTTGGCTTTTTTGCTGTAGTACCGTTCTGCTTGTTGTTTTTGGGATACGATTCTTATGTAGGCCATATCTCTTCGCTCCTCTGCTTTGTCGAGGTCTTGTTTCTTATTCTCATCATTGTTGGTCCGCTTTCATTGGAGTATCTCAAGGTGGGTTCCCCGACCTCGACTGGTATCATGGCGTCAGTCCCGTATACGAGTGAATATGGCGTTTCTCCTGTGCTTGTTTTTGGCATGGTGCGGTATGCCCACAGTACTTCTAGTAGTAATTCCAGCCATAGTCCCTTGGCATCCTCAAACTTTTTCTTCAAGATATTCAGTATTGTTTTGTTGGAGGATTCGGCCTGGCCATTACCGGTAGGATGATATGGCGTGGAGCGTATTTGTTTGATGTGCTATCTTTCGAAGAATTCAGCGGTCTTCTTCTCGGTAAATTGGGGTCCGTTCTCACAGCTGATTTCTTTGGGGATGCCGAAATGGCATATGACGTTTCTCCATATGATATGATAACTTTTTGTTCGCATATTTGGGAGAACACACCTGCTTCTACCCATTTGGAAAAAATAGTTAGTTAAAACCAAAAGAAAGCGTACATTACCTTGCACTGCTGGGAGGGGTCCGATGATGTCCATTCCCCATTTGATGAACGGCCATGGCAATGTAATAGAGTGGAGTTGTTCGCCCGCTTGGTCTATCATAGGAGCATATTTTTGGTACTGTTCGCACTTCTTGACGTGATCGGCGACTTCTTTCTTCATTGTAGGCCAATAATAACCTGCTCGAATGAGGCAATAACGAGGGCCCGATTGCCGGTATAGGCACCGCAGTGGCCTTCGTGTACTTGCTCGAGCACGTGTCTTGTTTGATTTGGTCCTAGGTATTTTGCTAAGGGGCCTCCAAACGTTCTTTTGTATAGGTTGTGATTTATGATGTTGTACCTGGCCGCTTGCATTCGAAGCATTTTGGCTTCCTTTTTGTCTGCTGGTAGTACTCCCTCCTACAAATATGTTATAATACGGTTGCGCCAGTCCCAAGTCAAATTTACAGAGTGTACCTCAAGTTGGTCTATTGACGAGTGGAGGAGGATGACGACGTTTTCCTTTGCGATGTTTTTGGTGGCTGCTGCTAACTTGGCGAGACCGTTTGCCTCGATGTTTTGTGCTCGAGGTATCTGATCGAGTCAACATTCATCGAATTCTGGTAGCAGTTTATGAACTTCTGCCTGGTACCTTTGTAGCCTCTGCTATTTGATTTGGAAAGTCCCTATGACTTGGTTGACAATGAGTTGCGAGTCGCATCTAAGGATGACTCTTCGCGCTCCGTATTTGAGAGCTAGCTTTAATCATGCAATTAAGGCCTCATACTCGTACTCATTGTTAGTCATATCAGGGCACCGTATGGATTTGCGGATGACTTTGCTTGTTGGGTCCTCGAGTACGAGTCCTAATCTAGATCTTGACGCGTTGGATGCGCTGTCGGTGTATAGGACCCATTGGTCGGGTAGACTGGGCAAGGTGCGAGAAGTTTCTTGCTCGACCTCAGTCATTATTTTGGCCATGAAATCAGCAACAAAGTTGGCGAGAACCTGCAATTTTATCGCTGTTCACAGCTGATATGTTATATCATGCTCGCTTAATTCTATGGCCCAATTGGCTAATCTCCCCGATAGTTCAGGTTTATGCAGGATGCTTCATAGGGGAAAGACCGTTACCATCGATATGGCGTGGCATTGAAAAGAGGGTCTAAGCTTTTGCGAAGCTACAACCAACGCCAAGGACAATTTTTCAAGGTCAGGGTAACTCATTTCGGCGCCAACCAGAGTTTTGCTAATATAATATATTGGAGATTGCATACCTTTATCTTCACAGACCAATACTGCGCTTACACGACCTCTGAGACGTTCGCCTGGTTCTGCTTTGGCGAGTAGTGAGGCGAAGACAAGTACGCCTTTAGTTCTCTTAGGTCCTCGATGTATTCTGCATTCTATTTGAGCCCGTTGTCCTTTTTGAGCACGTTGAAGAATTTGTGGCATCTGTCTGAGGATCGTGAGATGAACCTCGATAGGGCAGCTATGTGGCCTGTCAATTTTTGCACCTGTTTCTTGCTGGTTAATACTTCAGGTATTCCCTCGATGGCCTTAATTTGGTCAGGGTTGACTTTGATGCCTCTTTGTGACACCAAAAAGTCGAGGAACTTGCCCGAAGTTACGCTGAAGGCACATTTTTCGAGGTTCAGCTTCATGCCGTATTGTCTTAGTATACCGAAGGATTCTTACAGGTGGTCAATGTGGTCTTCCTTCCTTTTTGATTTGACCAACATATCGTCTATGTAAATTTCATTGCTTTGCCGAGTTGGTCCTTGAACATCTTGGTTACCAATCTTTGATAAGTCGCTCCCGCGTTCCTTAACCCAAATGGCATGACTCGGTAACAGTACGTTCCTCGAAGGGTGATGAAAGTAGTCTTTTCATGGTCCTCTTCCTCCGTGAGGATTTGGTTGTAACCTGAGTGGGCGTCCAAGAAGCTCAACAACTCATGCCCCGTTGTTGCATCGATGAGTCTATCGATATACAACAACGGAAAAGAGTCTTTCAGGCAGGCCTTGTTTAGGTCTGTGAATTCCACGCACATCCTCCACTTCCCATTTTTCTTTTTCACCATGACTACATTGGCGACCTACTGAGGGTATTTTGACTCCCGGATGGAGCCATTAGCAAGTAGCTTATCCACCTCTTCGCAGAAAGCTTCGTTGATTGCGGCAGTGAATTTTCTTCTTACTTATCATATTGGAGGGTAAAGGGGATCGATGTTCAATTTGTGTGTGGTAACGTCTTTTGGGATACCTGGCATATAATTGCATGGGAAAAAACAAACAGATCGGTGTTGTTAATTAAAAACCTTATGAAATTTACCTGGCTCGGAGATTTTGTGGCCTATGTAAGCTCTTTTGCTGTTGTCGCTCCCGTCTAATTGGACGGGGTCCAGATCTTCTATCGTTGACCCTGCATCATTCACGATGTCGGGGTCCTTGATAACATCTTTTTTCTCGTTGAGTTCTGACCCCGACTTGGATAATTGCTATGCTTCCGAGTTTGTTCTTTTCAGCTGTTGAGTGTGTGTACAATCTTGGGCGATGCGGTAGCACTCTTGGGTTGTGCGTTGTTTGCCTCTGATGTTGAATATTCCCCATGGAGTAGGGAAGTTGATTACTTGATACAAGCTGGACGGGATGGTCCTCATGGCGTGTATCCATGGTCGTCTTATGATGGCGTTGTAAGTTATGTCTTGGTTCATGACATGGAAAGTTGTTTCTAAGGTGATGCCACGGCCAGAATGCGCAGCATTATTTCTCCTAAAGTTCGTTCGACTGCACTATTAAAACATGTTAGTGTTATGCAGCGTGGCACTATCTTGTCCTCGAGTCGTATTTGTGCAAGAACTCGAGGGTGGATAATACACGCGTCGCTTCCGTCATCTACCATTATTCTTTTACATCAATATCTAAAATACATAAAGTAATTACAAGAGCATCAAAGTGAGGAAAAGTCAAGCCGTTGGTATCTGACTTATTGAAGATGATACTTTCTCCGAGGTCATCATACGATTTGTGGGTGATTGATCGTTTAAGTTTGTGTGTTCTGGTAAACTTCACCTGGTTGATTACTGCTTCGCTGCCTCCGCCGACAATCATTTGGATGCTGCGGGTAGGTGAGGGTGGCTTTGGAGGCCCTAGATGTTGCTCTCGTCCGTGGCCGAAGTTGGCTAGTCCTCGATCGCTCAGCAGATCTCTCAGGCGCCCTTGGTGAAGCATGTTCACTACTTCTTGCCGTAGGGCTATGCAGTCCTCGGTCTTGTGACCCCGCTCGTGATGGAACTTACAGAGGACGTTAGACTTTCTAGTGCTTGGGTCAGACTTCATCTTCTGTGGCCACTTCACCTTTGGGCCGAGCTTTTCTAGTGCGTACACTATTTCTGAAGGGGAAACACAAAAAATGTGAGCAGATAAGGGTGGGGGCATACCTCGTTCGTTCCGCTGAGTCCCTGTATGCGGCCTAGACGGTCCTTCCGCATGGCGTGGAGATGGTGGAATGGCTGTTCTGACATAAGGTAAGTGTCTATCTCGATTGGAAAGCTACCACAACCATCACTTCCGATACTTTTGGTAAGCTCATTCTTACCCTGTTGAAACGAGCTAAAAAGCCTCTGAGTCCCTCGCCAGGCAGTTCCCTAACGACAAATATATCATTTACCCTAGCTTCTACCTTCTTAGCCCCGGCATGGGCGGTGACGAACTTGTCAGCCATTTCCTCAAACATTGTTATAGACCGTGCTGGCAACTGTGAGTACCAGGTTAGGGCTCCCCCGGTTAAAATCTCCCTAAACTTTTTCAGTAACACTGATAGTACTTGCTCCTTTTGAGAGGTCGTTTCCTTTTACTGCTATAACGTAGTGAATGATGTGATATTCAGGATCTGTTGTGCCGTCATATATTTTCAAATATGGAAGCATCTTGAAGGTTTTGGGTATGGCATGTGGGGATTCCTCCTCGTTGTATGGTTGTTCGAGGAATCAGTTGACGTCCCATTTTGGAAGTAGTTTTGGGGTGCCCGGTATCTTATCGACCCTTTCTTGATGTTCCCTCATCTATTCACAGAGTTTGTTGTTCTCATCTTCCATTTCTTCCATTTTCTTTAGAATGGTTGTAAGTGCATCGTTCCTGCATCAACAACGGTGTGAGTGTTACCTGTTGGGGGAACGGGTTGCTCGTTGGCGGTTGCTGTGATATCCGTCTGTATGACATTTTTATTTGCCCGGTGAGCAGGTTTGTCGAGTAAGTTGCTTAGAGTGCTTGTCAACCACGTCTCCAGTATTTCTTTGATTGCTGGTGGTGCTTCCGCAGCTGTGGATGTGGAGGCTCAACTTTCGCGTGAAGCGGTTACACTTCCATGAGGGGGAGGTGAATCGATTCGCCTGGGTATAGCACTTGGTGTCACGTTCTCCTCGTCTCCTCTGTCATCCTCGTTGATGGTGTTCAAGATGTTGGTGGTGACACCCATTATTGCTTTCTGTCTTTCATCTCCTTTCCCTGCCATTGTTACTTTGTGCAAATGAGAAAAAGATGGTTGTTCTTCTTTATGATCTAGAAGAAACTAAAAAATTTAACTAAAAAAACTCCCCACAGACGGCGCCAAATTGTTTGACAAAAAAATGTTAAACCTTTTTTTAAACTAATTAATGAAGAAATAAAGGATGATTCTTAGTTAAATATAATAAATTCTAGATCAAATATTGTAGGAAGTTGATGAGATGAACAACGTTGGAGAGCAATAAACAACAGATTTATACTCAATGATTACCAATAAATAATATAACATGAACGTGAAATAGATGTAGGTAATGCCAATAAATGTAATAAGATAGAATCTACCACCCAATTATTATATGAGTTAAATGGTTCTTTCTCCTGAAAACAACGTGGAAAGATGAGAAGTGAAGGTGGATAAAGAATCCTTGGATCTTGTGAACAGATATTAAACAACGTGTGCTTGGATAGGAAAATCAGTGAACAAGACAACTTTTGTATATATGTCAACCTTTTACAATGTGCTCTTATGAGAAAAAGTGAAGATCCCCCTTTTGTTCTGTATCTCTTCCTATTTATAAGGGATATTTCTAAGAAACCCTAAAAAGTGCAAAATAAGGAATATCCAAAGGAATATTCCTTATGTCCATTTATAAACCTATCCTACTGTTATTTCTTTATTCCAGTAGCTCGTCCTTGACAACAGTCCTCCCGAGGACGACTTCCCGCTATTACGTCGTGGTCGACCTCGTCCTCGATCCTGTTTATCTACCATTTCCAAATCGCCAAATTTAGATCAATAGAGTCAGTAAAACTTTGCCAGCTACACCAATGAGAACACCAAAATATCTAAATAATATAATGTGTCTACATCTAGCATTGATCATAATCAGCCTGAATTGTGCTGCTTGATGCCTGGCTAACTTGTTGACATTCAATTGGAGGGACGGTAGGAGTATACAACTATCCGAAGGTCTGCCGACTAGTATGGGTCATACATCTGGTGTTGCTCTTGTAATGGCTTTAGTTGGATGTCTGTTAGGGTCACCTCTATACAGTGGATAGTGCCACTGCATGCAAGATGAAAGTACAAGGGGGGGGGGGGGGGAGGTGAATTGTTTATTTTTAAACTTAATAGCTATCAGTTGACTAGTTTTACAATTAGTCGACTAGATATAAGAACTTGATAATAGTAAGGACATAATTTAAAATGCAGAAATTAAATGCAGGAATTAAGGACACCGGAGTTTTTATACTGGTTCGGATTCAATGTGATTCCTAGTCCAGTCCACTTGGGTTGCAAGGGATTTTTCTTTCAGTGAATGAGTTTCTTCGAGTACACAGAGAATGGTGTGATCTACACTTATTGCTTAGTTCCTATACCACTTGTTTCTTTTTATACAATGCCCCACCACTGTTGTTCTCTCTTTCTTCTCTAACTTGTTACACAATAGATCTAGTAGAGCTACAATGTTCGTTTGCAGTAGAACAAAGAGAGGCTATTTGGTTCGATCAAAGTATATGGCTCTAGGGTGCAGATACAAGTTTAAATACTTTGAGAGAGGCTTGGTTTCTGGAGAGATTTTCCAACCTAAGAGATTTGATCCTTGGAAAGAAATTGATTCTTTCCAATAATAAGGTTATACATCAACGACTATGCTTGACGACAGACTTGAATGATTTTCCATATATGCTTCCCAACATCTTGCTCCATCCAGATTTGGATATGCTCGACATTTTTGATTCCTTAAGTCTAGGCTTTGATTGGTTCAGTCTTGGCTTTGATTGATTTCTCTAATCTCATATTGCTTTCCTTAATTTCCCTGATTGATTCCTCCATCTCGTTGCTATCCATTGATTCCTTGATCTTCTCTAATCTCGGATTGCTTTCCTTAATTTCCCTGATTGATTCCTTCCATCTCGTAGCTATCCATTGATTCCTTTATCTTCTCTGTTTGATTCCTACACTCTTTGAATGCTATCCATGAGTTCCTATACATATAATAGATATATTATTTGCTTCATTAAAATAAGATTTGACAATCTCCCCCTTTTTGATGATGACAAAAATAATATATATGTATAAATAATAGTTGACTTCCCTGTATTTTACTCCCCCTCAATGTGAGCAGTTGACTTGTCCATGGTTATAGTTGCTGATGCTTTTGTAGTCGACTCCTACTACAGAGGATCTATGACTCCCCCTCAAAGGGTGCCACGCTGCTAACGTGCACTTACCCTTCAGTCGACTAAACTCTGTGTACCTGTACAAATACATACAAATATCCTTCTCCCCCTTTTTGGCATCAGCAAAGAGGGAATAAGTAGAGCAGACTGCGAACTAAACCAGGATTAATAGCATTATATGCATCAGAGTTATAACAAAAACAAAACAAAAAAAATTGTCCAACGACTGATTTAAAAGTCCAAAAATAGCACAGCAAAAAAATGTCTTAAACATCCACATTAACGACGCAGAAAGTAGGTGAGAATATTGAAGATTGCCTCCTTCAGTTGGTCAAAGCTAGCATTGGCTGAAACACTCATTCCATCAAACCTGTCATGAACCTCCTTGAATGCCTTGACAGTTTTTCCCTTACTCTGAGAACATCAACTCTTATCTTGGAGACATCAGACCCTGTTTCTTTGGAGATGACATGAATGTCACCAATAGTGGACTGAGTGGCTGTGAGGAGATCTTTAATTACAGAGAGTTGATTATCAATGGCATGAAGCTTTTCAGCAAGGTCAGGATCACCAGGGCTGGGATGAGAAGTAGAAGGTTTGGGTTTGGAATCTATTGGAGCATGCTTGACTTCACCTTCTTGTTTATTAACCCGAGAACCTTTCACACTCACATACCCCATACTTGCAAAGGCTCTGGAATTATAAGACTTCGAAACAGAGATAAAGGGATATGCAGATAGGGAAATATTGTAAGCTTCCAATATGTGAGTGATGGCCATACCATAGGGTAGACTGGTGGGATCTTCTGAACTTTCAATCATAAAGTTGATGACCCAGGAGGATAGCTTGACTTTGAGTTTGGTCACAAGACAATAGACCAGAAAGGTGTCTCTTTGAGAGAAGGTGGAGAAGGAACTAGTGCAAGGAAGCAGAGTAGTTGCTACAATATGAGCCAGGACTCGAGTTTCGAAACTAACATCACTGGGGCCTAATTGGTTGGGGAGGGTTTTAGAAGAACACTTAGCAATACAATGTTTAGCTTGATCAAAGGAAATTTCAAAATCATCGGGTTAGGTATTTTTGAAAAGCATGGGGAAACCAGAACACTTACACTGAAAGATTGAATCAAACATGGCACAATCATCAACAATGCGCTTACCTAACACTAAGGGCTCCAACTTATCAGGTTTACTAGAGCGAAGATTAGCATAAAACATCTTTACTAGGGGTTCATAAACTTTAGGCGGAGGAACAGAGAGGAACTTTGACCACCCTTCATAACCAAAAAGATCTTTTACCTTACAATTTAGGGCTTCCATATCGTCAAGATCGACTACCCTTCCATGAGGAATGAGCTTGTCTTTCAAGGCGATGGAAAAAATCCCTATTTGGAGAATCCCAGAAATTCAGGTCAAACTCTAGGGAGCTAGAAAGATCTATCTTGGATTTGTTTGGAGCGAAGGAAACAGGGGGGTGTTCCATAGGTCGTTTTCCTAAAGCTTTTTCTCCTAAGATCCGAGAATGGTCAGAAAAATCTCCATACAAGGAAGAAAAACCTTCAGAATGGTCGGACCCTTGGTCTACTTGTTCTAGGGGAATAGAAGGGGGTTTTGCTCTGGAGCGGGTACTTTTCTAGTGGAGGCAAAGGGATTTTTGGGGTGTTTAGCCATTGAAGGATTTTGGTTTGGGCAGAGCTTCTGAGAAGGGTTTTCTAGGTGATAGAGATGATAGAGATTGAAAAGAGATTTCAGCCTTAAAAAGAGGGATTCTAAAAATTCTAACGGTTGAGTACAGAAAAGGAAAAGGCATTAGTTGTGCAGATGCGATGATTGGCTTTCCATCTTTGAACGTCGCAACTGATGTGAAAAGAGAGGAAAGAGAGGGAAAATGTTGGCTCAATTAATGATAAAATAAGAAATAAAATATTAGGCATACAAAGCAACCTGATTGCACATAAGTCCTAAAATTTATTATTAATGCAAATAATGTCAAATAATTCTCTTAAAGCACAAAACCTATCCTCTAATAAAGCCTTAGTAAAAATGTCTGCTAATTGATCAATTGTTCCAACAAAAGATATTTCTATTTTTTCTTTAAGAACATGATCTCTAATAAAATGATGCTTGATGTCTATATGCTTTGCTCTAGAATGATGTATATGATTTTTTAAAAGACATATAACACTAGAATTATCACAAAAATTTGAATAGGCTTAAAAAATAATTCATAGTCACCAAGTTGATGAGACATCCACAGTAGTTGTGCACAATATTGTCCAATAGCAATATATTCAGCTTTAGTCGTGTATAGTGCAACCGATCCTTGTTTTTTACTGTTCCATGATATCAATGCTTTGCCAAGTAATTGACATGTTCCGCTTGTGCTTTTCCTGTCGTCCTTATCACCTGCAAGATCAGCATCTGAAAAACCTTCTAGTTTAAATATATTATAATGAGGATACCATAATCCATGAGAGACAGTTCCAGTGAGATATCGAATAATTCTTGTTACTGCAGTTAGGTGAGATTCCTTAGGAGCTGACTGAAACCTGGCACATTTACAAACACTAAACATTATATCCGATCGATTAACAGTTAGATAAAGAAGATAACCAATCATTCCGCGATACTTAGTTTTATCAACATAATTTCCCTGTTCATTATTTTCGATACTTGTTGAGGGACTCATTGGTGTGCCAATAGCTTTGGCATTGCTCATACCGAATTTTTGGATCAACTCCTTTGTATATTTAGTCTAATATATGAACGTTCCTTCTTCAAATTGTTGAATTTGTTGTCCAAGGAAGAACGTTAGTTCTCCCATCATGCTCATTTCGAACTCACTTTGCATAAGATTTGAAAATTCCTTGCACATAAGAGGATTAGTACTACCAAATATAATATCATCAACATAAATTTGAATAATGAGATTACCTTCTGATGATCTTTTAATAAACATAGTAGTGTCTACTTTACGTCTTGTAAACCCATGATCAATAAGAAAAGAGCTTAATCTTTCGTACCATGCTCGTGGATCTTGTTACAGTCTGTACAGTGCTTTCGTTAGCTTATACACATGATAGGGAAACCTTTGAGTCTACAAACCCGGGGGGGTTTGCTTCACATATACTTCCTCTTCAATGAAACCCATTTAAAAAACGGGCACTTTTTAAACCATCCATCTGAAATAACTTGAATCCCTTTAAAAGGGTGCATATGCCAAAACTAATTCGTATAAATTATAGTCGAGCTATTGGGGTCAAAGGTTTCGTCATAGTCGCCTNACTTTAGTTTGCCAAGTGGTTGGTAAGCTTCTAAGAATCTTTCTAACTTGATCACCACTTGAGTATGGTTTGCCGAAAGCTTTTAGATCGCTAATGATTTTACTGAATCTGGCAAACATTTCCTCAATGGATTCTCCTTCTCTCATCTGGAAAAGTTCATAATCGTGAACCAACATGTTGATATGTGTTTCCTTTACTTTGCTTGTTCCTTCGTATGTGACTTCAAGCTTGTCCCATATTTTGTTAGTTGTATCACAACTGGAGATTTTTTCATATTCTTCACCACTTATAGCATTATAGAGCAAATTTCTTGCCTTGTTGTTGACTTGCACAACCGCCATTTGCTCATATGTATATGAGTCTATATCTTCAGAATTAACATGAGGTTGAGCAGCAGCCGGCAGAGGATAGTTCCCCTTTTTTATACTCTCCACACTTTAACATCATACGCCTTTGCATATATTTTGATACGCACTTTCGAGTGGGAGAAATGTTGTCCATTGAAGTATAGTGGCCTTACTTGGGAAGTTCCTTCTTGAAATAGTGCTCCTATGATAACTTGATTTGCCATGATATTTTCTCACAAGCTGTTAAGCAAAAGAAAATTGTGAGCCAAGCTCTGATACCAATTGAAAGTATGGGGGGGGGGGGGGATGAATTGTTTATTTTTAAACTTAATAGCTATGAGTTGATTAGTTTTACAATTAGTCGACTAGATATAAGAACTTGATAATAACAAGGACAAAATTCAAAATGTAGAAATTAAATGCAGGAATTAAGGACACCAGAGTTTTTATACTGGTTCAGATTCAATGTGAATCCTAGTCTAGTCCCCTTAGGTTGCAAGGGAGTTCTCTTTCAGTGAATGAGTTTCTTCGAGTAAACAGAGAATTGTGTGATCTACACTGATAGCTTAGTTCCTATGTCACTCATTTTTTTTGATGCAATGCCTCACCACTGTTGTTCTCTCTTTTCTTTTGATACAATGCCTCACCACTATTGTTCTCTCTTTCTTCTCTAACTTGTTACACAGCAGATCTAGTAGAGTTAAAATGTTTGTTTGCAGTAGAACAAATAGAAGGTATTTGGTTCGATCAAATTATATGGCTCTAGGGTACAGATACAAGTTTAAATACTTTGAGAGAGGCTTGGTTTCTGGAGAGATTTGCCAACCCAAGAGATTTGATCCTTGGAAAGAAATTGATTCTTTCCAAGAATAAGTAGCAACGACTATGCTTGACGACAGACTTGAATGATTTTCCATATATGCTTCCCAAAATCTTTCTCCTTCCAGATTTGGATACGCTCAATTTATTTGATTCCTTAAGTCTAGGCTTTGATTGATTCCGTCTTGGCTTTGATTGATTTCTCTAATCTGGGATTGCTTTCGTTAATTTCCCTGATTGATTCCTTCTATCTCGTAGCTATCCATTGATTCCTTGATCTTCTCTGATTGATTCCTTCACTCTTTGAATGCTATCTATGAGTTCCTGTACATAGGAAGATATATTATTTGCATCATTAAAATCAGATCTAACACAAGATGCACAGGTTTTACTGTATATGTTCCTGTTATTTTTTTGTAGTTAATTCCTGATAAAGCCACCGCTGATGTTTGGTTCTTGCATTTTGTCTAGTCAGAATAGAACCGATCAATTACAATTGGTATTTGGACTTCAGAGACTTGAATGTTTGAGAACAATAGTCCTTGCACGGACCTGATCCACCCTGCACAACGAAAATGATTTGGCATACAAATTGTTGTTACAATACACTTGGTTGTATGAACGCTCTGTATCAAAATCCCCGGATTAGTTAATGAAACCTTTGCAGCATAAAGCCTATGTTGTTCATACTCTTCAAAAATACTGATAGTTAAGTGTCGGATCCTCCAAAAGTAGTGCATTTTTGAAGGATCCGACAATATTTTTGGAAAGTTTGAGCAACATAGCATAAAACTAGAGAAAATGGTCATTTGAATATTGGGACTCCAAGACCAGTTTGTCCTTAAAAGAGAAACATTTGTTTGTCAAATTGTTTTCCACTGGTCCTAGAAAAACTGATGCTTTGAAATGAGTGCTTTAATAAACTTATAGAGTTCCTTCACTTTAACTTGCAAATGGTATCTGTACCTGTCATGTCTTAATCCTAACACCATTCATTGTGTTATGCATAATGGTATCTTTCACAGTGACATTTGAAACACAAGCTTTTGTGCTATCTTTGCCGAGTCCTCCGATGTTGATTCTGTGTCCCGGCCCACAATTTGTATTATGTATATACACATTCGAGCATCCGATTTGTATTGAGACACAGTCATCTCCTGCACGAAGCAAAAACATGATGGTGAGTGTATTTCCAGGTACAGACATCTATGCACTCATTATGGGATGAATTTTGCTTTGCTCTTTTTGTTTTTAAACTATCTATCCATAAGGGTATTATTTAGGTTTAGAGCTTGTTTGGGAAATGTTTTGGGAGCTGGAGATGATGAAATCATGAAATAGAACTAAAATATATATCAAAATGAGAAAACGTTTTTGTTATCTAAAAGTCCAATTCTATATTGCTATGGCTCTTTTACTTTGTGATAAGATTAGGTTGCTAGTTGAATCGTCAGGTAGCGGTGTTGAAAGTTTGAATAGCAGATAGGCTGTTGCAGGTTCTAATGTATTTGTATGGGTCCAAATTTGGACAACCACAAACATTGACAAATACGACAGAAGATGAGATCTTCATAGCTCGACGTCCTGCAAAGGACGACAGATAGCGAACAGAGGACGTATGACTTTTACAGTAGTGTAGGCCCAACAGGGGGCATTAGGAATATACTCGCGAATATTCTCTATGATATGTCTTTTAGGGTTCACAAGGGGGTTGTCCCTTATATATAGTGGGGAAAAAACCTTTTTGAGGGGGCTTTTTGCTTTTTCGGCTAAGAACTCTGGTTGTAATACCTTTTTCTACATTAAAGATTGGCATTCTTAAGGTCCGATCCCGGACTTTCATAAGGTCAAGAAATATTTCCCATTGTGTTCATCTTATATACCTTTTGTTCTAGAGTTTATTATACTTAGCTAAGATTTACCCCTTCATTCTATTTGATTGACTTATTTAAAAAGGTTCCAATATCTTTTGATTCAAACAATTTGGTGCCATCTGTGGGGATTTCTTTAGCTGAGATTTTAGTTTCGTCTAGATCCTTGAAAGGTATAATCACCTCTTCTTGGCCTCGCAAAGACCAACAATGGCAGGAAAGGGGGAAGCAAGATTAAAAGCAATAGTAGGCGTCACGAACAACCTTCTGAATTCTATCAACGAAGCCGGCAGGGAAGACAACAAAAATGCAATGCCAAGCGCTACACCTGAGGGAGATACCTCATCCCCCCCCCCCCCGCACGAAAGCGTGACTGTCTCGCGCGAGAGAGGAACCTCAACATCCGCAGCAGGAGAAGCATCGCCGGCTGTGAAAAGGCTATTAGAAGAGTGGTTGACAAACACCTTGAGCAACATACTCGACAAACCTGTTCAAAGGGATATCGGAGGCACAATACACGTAGACACCGCAACTGTCGCCGATGAACCAGAAACTCCACGCACAGGTAACACTCATACTATCATTGATGCAGGTAATGATGCACTTGCAGCCATCTTAAAGAAAATGGAAGAAATAGAAAATGAGAACAAAACGCTCCGTGATCAGATGAAGGAGCATCAAGAAAGAGTCGATAAAATACCGGGCGCTCCGAAGTTGCTACCAAAACGAGACGTCGGCCCATTCATCGGGCAACCATACAGTGAAGGGGCAGTTCCAAAAACCTTCAAAATGCCACCATACTTGAAAATATACGATGGCACCACGGACCCGGAAGATCACATAATCCATTACGTCACGGTAGTAAAAGGCAATGATCCGTCAAAAGAACAGGTGTCATCGGTGCTGCTAAAAAAGCTCAGCGAAACCCTGACAGGGGGAGCACTGACATGATATTCCCAACTACTGGCATAGTCAATATCGACGTTCGAAGAAATGGCAGATATAAATTCGTCACCGCTCACGCGAGAGTGAAAAAGGCAGAAGCCAGGGTAAATGACATCTTCGCCGTTGGGCAGACGATAGGCGAAAGACTTCGAGATTTCCTAGCCCGATTTAACAGGGTAGGAATGAGCCTACCTAACGTATCAGAGGGGATAGCGGTAGCAACCTTCCAAAATGGGTTAAATAGAAATGGGTCGATAGCTAAGTAGGCTCATGAAATACCCTCCCACCACGTGGGAAGAAATCCATAATGCCTATTGTGCCGAAGTAAGGGCAGATGAGGACGACTTAAATGGTCCGATATAATGGCTAACATCGGTCCAAACCAAAATAAGGAGAGATCGCCGCAATGATTGTTGAAGGGACCAACTATCCCGTTTCAGTCGAGAAAGGCATCAGCCTACGCCCGGACATCCATCCCACCTTCTCCATGACATGCGGACGTTACGCCTCGACACACTGTGCCATAGCGAAATGAAAGAGGTATGCCCACACTGTTATCTGCTCATAACTTTTGCGTTTCTCTTTCAGAAATAGTGTATGCACTAGAAAAGCTCGGCACAAAAGTGCAGTGGCCGCAAAAGATGAAGTCAGATCCAAGCACCCGGAGATCGAACGTTCTGTGAATTCCATCAGGAAAGAGGGCATAAGACCGAAGACTGCATAGTCCTGCGATAGGAAGTTGTAAGAATGCTAAACTAGGGATACCTGAAAAAACTGCTGAGCGATCGAGGACGGGTTAAATTTGCTCGTGGGTGCGATCAACCTCAAGGACCCCCAAAACCACATTCACCGGCTCGTATCATACAAATGATTATTGGCGGCAACGATGATACGGTAATCAACCATGTGAAATTTACCATTACACACAAACTCAAGCGGACAGTTGCTCACGAACGGTATGATGACCTTGAAGATAATATCATCTTCGGTAAGTCAGATACTAATGGTTTTTCTTTCCCTCACTATGATGCTTTGGTTATAACTTTACGTATTGCGAATACAGATGTAAAAAGAATAATGGTGGATGACGGGAGCGGCGCATGTATTATTCACCCACGAGTCCTCATACAGGTGAGACTCGAGGATAAGATAGTACCGCGCTGCATAACACTAACGGGTTTTAATAATGCAGTGGAACGAGCCTCTAGAGAGATAGTGCTGCCCGTTCTGGATGAAAGAGTCACTCTGGAAATGACTTTTCATGTCATGAACCAGGAAACAACCTATAACTCTATCATAGGGGGTCCATGGATACACGCTATGCGAGCCGTCCCTTCAAGTTTCTATCAAGTAATAAAATTTCCTACCCCATGGGGAACATTCAGCATCCGGGGCGAGCAACGCACCGCCCAAGAATGCTACCGAATCGCCCAACATTGCACACACACCCAACAACTAAAGGGGGCAAGTGCGGAGGTATAGCAATCAACCATATCGGGAACCAAACCCGATATACAAATAGAGGCCATCAAAGACCCAGATGTCATAGAAGCCTACAAGGCAACCGTGGAAGACCTCGACCCCGTTCAATTGGACAATACTGACAGCACGAAAAAAGCTTATATCGGGCACAACCTCTCAGAACCAGGTAAGTTCCATGAGTTCTTAACTAACAATGCCGATTTGTTTTTCTTTTCCCATTCAGATATGCCGGAATCCCAAGAGACATCGCCACACACAGGCTGAATGTCGACCCTCTTTACCCGCCTGTGCGGCAAATGTGGAGAAAGTTCAATACCGTAATCAACGACGCAGTCAGCGAAGAAGTCAATAAGCTGCTCGCTAATTGTTCCGTCCGAGAGTCAAAGTACCCTCAGTGGGTCGCCAATGTGGTCATGGTAAAAAAGAAGAACGATAAATGGCGGATGTCTGTCGACTTCACCGACCTGAACAAAGCATGCCCGAAAGATTCCTTTCCGTTACCACACATCAACCAGCTCATCGACGCAACGGCGGGGCACGAACTATTAAGCTTCTTAGACGCCTATTCTGGTTACAACCAAATTCTAATGGTAGAAGAAGACCAAGAAAAGACCACTTTTATCACTCACCAAGGGACGTACTACTACAGAGTTATACCGTTCGGACTCAAGAACGCAGGGTCGATGTACCAAAGGTTAGTCACCAAAATGTTCAAAGAACAACTCAGAAAGAGTATGGAGGTCTACATCGACGACATGCTAGTGAAGTCGAAAAGGACGGAGGATCACATTGATCATTTGATGGAAGCTTTCAAAATATTGAGGCGATACAGAATGAAACTGAACCCCGATAAATGCGCCTTTGGCGTAACCTCAGGTAAGTTCCTCAATTTTTTGGTATCGCAAAGGGGTATCGAGGTCAACCCGGATCAGATCAAGGCCATCGAAGGAATACCGGAGACATTAACCAGCAAAAAGCAGGTACAGAAGTTGACAGGACGAATAGCCGCCCTGTCAAGGTTCATCTCACGGTTGTTAGACAGGTGCCATAAGTTTTTCAATGTACTAAGGATGGATCACAGACTACAGTAGAACTCAGAATGCGTCGACGCCTTAAGGAAGCTGAAAGCGTACCTGTCCTCGCCGCCACTACTTGTCAAGGTAGACCCAGGCGAATGCCTCCTGGTGTACCTAGCAATCTCCGAAGTCGCGGTAAGTGCATTTTTGGTCCGCGAAAACAAAGGTACGCAGTCTCCAATATATTATATCAGCAAAACCTTAATTGATGTCAAAACAAGGTACCCCCACCTTGAGAAATTAGCTCTGGAATTAGTCGTAGCTTCACGAAAACTTAGACCATATTTTCAATGTCACCCCATAAAGGTGGTGACGACCTTCCCCCTCCGGGGCACCCTACACAAACCCAAACTATCGGGTATGTTGGCCAAATGGGCCATAGAATTAAGCGAGCACGATATAACATATGAACCGCAAACTGCTATAAAGTCGCAAGTGCTCGCCAATTTCATCGCTGATTTCAGCACAAAAATATTGCCTGAAGTAGAGAGGAGGCGCTCCGCGCGTCTGCACATTTTGACCTCTGGTTCCTTTATACCGACGGCGCATCTAATGCGAGGACCCTGCTCAAAATAAGTTTTTAAGGTTTTCCGCCAGGATCGGATTTGGACTTGTCCTCTAAGTCTTTACGGGTGAAGTGATTCGCCAATCCATACAGTGCCCCGAGATGACTAACAACGAGGTCGAGTATGAAGCTGTGATTGCATGATTGAAATTATCCCTCAAATATGGCACTCAACGGCTCGTCCTCCATTGCGACTCTCAACTCTTGGTAAATCAAGTCACTGGGACTTTCAAAATCAAAGAACAGAGACTACAAAGTACCAGTCAGAATTTTACAAACTGCTACTAGAATTGACGAATGCCGCCTCGACCAGATACCCAGGCGTAGAATATCGAAGGGGATGGTCTCGCCAAGCTAGCGGCAGCCACCAGAAATATCAACAAAGAAAACGTGGTCATCCTTTTCCATTCCTCGATAGACCAGGTCGAGGTACATCTATAAACCTAACTTGGGACTGGCGCAACCGTATCGTAACATATTTGCAGGAAGGAACGCTCCCACAAGATAAGAAATATGCCAAAAAGCTCTGAATAAAGGCGGCCAGATATAGCCTCGTAAATTATGATCTTTACAAAAGGACGTTCGGCGGCCCCCTAGCCAAATGTCTTGGGCCAAATCAAACAAGATGGGTACTAGAAGAAGTACATGAGGGGCACTGCGGCGCTCATACAAGAAACCGTGCCCTCATCGGATGCCTCATCCGCGCAAGATACTACTGGCCTACCATGAAAAAAGAAGCCGTAGATTACGTCAGGAAATGTGAGCAGTGTCAAAATTACGCCCCTATGATACACAATGTAGGAGAACTCCTGCATTCCCTCACTTCGCCGTGGCCATTCATAAAGCAGGGGATGGATATTGTCAGACCCCTTCTAGCAGGGCGAGGTAAGGTACGCTTCCTTTTGGTTTTAACTAACTATTTTTCTAAATGGGTGGAAGCAGGTGCATACACTCAAATACGTGAGCAAGAAGTTATCGCGTTCATATGGAAACATGTAATATGTCGCTTCGGCATTCCCAAAGAAATCAGTTGTGACAACGGACCTCAGTTCGTCGGAAAGAAAACGACCGAGTTTTTTGAAAAGTGGCACATCAAGCGAATACTCTCCACCCCATAACATCCCGCCGGCAACGGCCAAGCCAAATCCTCCAATAAAACGATATTGAATATATTGAAAAAGAAGCTCAAGGACGCCAAAGGGCTATGGCGTGAACTACTACCAGAAGTGCTATGGGCATACCGCACCACGCCAAAAACTAGCACAGGCGAGACGCCATATTCATTAGTCTACGGGACTGACGCAGCTATACCCATTGAAGTCAGAGAACCTAGCCTGACATACTCCAACAAGAGCAGACTAAGTAACGACGAAAGTAGGTTACAAGACCTGGATGAAGTCGAAGAGCGAAGAGACATGGCTCACGTAAGAATGGTAGCCCAGAAGCAACAAGCAGAAAGGTACTATAACAAGAAGGCCAAAATACGACCACTTAAAGTCGGAGACTATGTTCTCAAAGCTAAAACACAAGCAGCAAAAGACCCTAATGAGGGAAAATTGGGAACAAACTGGGACAGGCCATACAAAATCACGGCGACAACAAACAAAGGAGCATTCCAGTTAGAGACAATGGAAGGAAAACTACTCCAAAAAAATTGGAATGTCACCCATCTCAAATACTTTCACTTCTTAAAAGAGGCGCCGCCTAAGTCGTACTCTTTTTCCCTCACCCGGGTTTTGTCCCAATCAGGTTTTCTCGGTGAGGTTAAGTCCGAAGTGTTGTTCATTACCCCGCCTGTCGACATGATCTCCAGGCCAAGTAATGAAGGGACTAGGTATAGATAGCCAAATCTCCATTGTATGTACAAAGTCAACATGTATTTCCTACAAGAATATAATCAAATCTCCAATGTATGAATGAAACTAGCATCCACGATACTCCAACAAATAGAATAGAGTGCCACCCTTATGACGGGATACTACTTCGGCGCCAGCTCGAAAGTAACATCCCAATGGCTAAGGCCATCGACAAAGATACGAGTTCGACTTCACTCGAACCACGACGGGATATTACTTCGACGCCAGCTCGAAAGTAGCATCCCAATGGCTAAGGCCATCGACAAAGATACAAGTTTGACTTTTTTTTTTAAGCAAATCCACTAGGCAAGGGCCTAGGGCTAGTTTTATTTATAATTAAAAAAACAAAAAAAGAACCACATAGGAAGAGTACAAATAAGGGGGACAATAGCACCAGTAATGTCGCCTCTATACCTTAGCTATATAATCACTCCTCTGTGCCTCACAATGCCCTATATGGCAGCCTCATGTAGAGGAGTCATGGTGTAGCTGCCGGCAAAGTCTCACAAGGGCATATGATCTCATAGCCATTTGGACATCTTTCCAAAGGCATAGGATATGAGCAAACACCTACTAGGCTAAACCTTACCTTACTAATCCTATTGAGGCATAAAAAGCCTCCCTACTAACATGCATGTAAGAAGAAAGAACTAGCTAGAACTAAATATTCTATGATCATCACAGAGTTTATAACATACTCTGTGATGATATTACATAGAACAATACTAATGTGATGGTAGAATAAAATATGTAGAAGTAACAGTAATGGTGTCTCTTCTCTATTCTTGTGAAATCATCAACTTGTAACCTCTTGTCTTCATCATCAACTTTTTTCAAAATGTCTTCAAACATCATGCTTTCTTCTTTGAATGATTGGACTTTGCGGACGTAGTTTGGATAGCCTGTTTTTGTTTGGCAACTCTCATTGGAGGTCGCCTTATGTTTGCATCTTCGTTCACTCTGCCGTCCCAACTTCTATCCCTTGTGCGGGACTTCTTACTTTTTCCGCCATGCATAGGTGATAAATCACCTTTTCTTGCTGCCTCTGCCCTATATTGATTCATAATTTCATCTTCCTCTCCCTCTTCATACATATCTCTGCCCAGGTTCACCTGATTTGTCATGTACTTCTCACTACCTTGTGCCATCAACGTATTTTCCTCCATTGCATCTAATAGTTTTCTGTCCTCCAATGTGATCAGTGGTGCATTTAATTCCTGCTGTTGTTTTCCAGTGTTTGCGTGCAATACTAAAGCAGCTGAAGAGCTTGCATTACGTTGCTGCTGTCCAGCGATTGCAAGTGTTTCCAACTCCTGCTGCTGGTGAGCAGCCTTTGATGGTGGTATCGCATCTTCAGAGGAAGTTGCAATTTGTTGCTGCTGTTCAAAGCCTACTGGTATTGCTGCATATTGTTCCTCCATACAGGTACCTGCTATTGTGTTTGTACCATTCTTCTTCTGTGCAGATGTATTTGGCATCGGAGTGTCAGTTGTTGTGGTTGTTGCAGCATGTTGCTGTGCATTTTTAGGGACAAAAACTGGAGCTTTTGCATTCAGTTTGCTAATGGAATTCACCTTCGTGGAGCTGCCCATTTTAGGTAACGAATCTTCACTCTCTTGGTCATCCTCTTCACTCGAATTCCCAACATACGCATCACCATAGTCTTCTTCATCTTCATACGCATGTTGGTCTGACCATAACTTAGATTTTATAACCATCCTTCTCACATTGCCTTTATAACTTCATTGTTATTCCCAGAGGACAACATCAACTCACCTCTATGTTCAACACAGGATTCCAAAGATTGTGATGGCACTTCAAAAACTGAGGTGTTCAAAGTGACCATTGGTTGTTTAACCATATTAGTATGCTTCATCATTGCGTTCTGCGCCTCTTTGATAATTTGTTCGACATGAGGGTTGGAAAAATGCAATGTAGGAATATTGGAGCTGTGTGCATTGCCCATTAGTTCCTCCACGACCTGCTGTTGAACACCCAATTTTATAGCTAAATTATCACTGCCCCGTGCATCTTTTCCACTGCTGGCGAGTGGAACTATTTGCTTGGACATCATATCCTTATTTGTACCTGTTGTACCATGTTCACCATCTTCCTCTGACGCAAGAGTCTCAAAGGCATTAGTATTGGAAACACTGCTGGAGGTATTTCGTCGAGCATCATTTTTCTGTTGTTTTGGTGAATGCACCTTCTTCGTAGGTGATTTTCTAGATGTTACCATGTTCCACCCTTCATCCTTTTTGCTCGTATTAATATTCCTACCATCATTAAGTGTATCTGCAGTTCCAGTTTTCAAAATTATACCCGTTTGACCAACATTTTGATTCCCTAAAAACTGGGCAGTACCAGGTTCAGCACTGTTCTGCTTTTCTCCTACAACTGGTGAGTTCGTGTGTCTAGCCTCAATGCCATCCTTTCCTCCTGAAGTAACAGCCCTCACATCTTCATTATCCTTTCCTTCATAAATTACATCCCTAGTAGTCCTATCAATTCTTTCATTCACATTCTTTGGACTACCTGAAGCATAATCAGTAGCTTCTTGCAATGCATCAACAGACCTTATATTCTCATTAGCCTTTGCACGATCATTCTTTGAGCCTGTAGCAATTGCAGACTCCAGCACTTCATTCTCTACATATTGTTGCATCTCCTGATTCATCTCTTCACCAGTATGTCCACTTTGATTTTTACTATGCATGACAGTTGCAGCTTTAGATTGATCCAGCTTATCATAGGCTTCAAAGATTGGATTCACAGCATTAAAAATCCTTGCTAATGCTGTCTTGGCAGGAACATCCCTTGTAGGTTTAGGTGGACCTTTGTCAATCATGAATGTTGCACCTGCATGGTTATCATCAACTACGCGATTTACAGCTTTGTTGTTGTTCACAGTAGCACTTTGCTTTCCTCCATCTGTTTGCAAAACCTGTTGCACGACAGTGTTGTCTTTTGCTGCTTCATCTCTTAATTGAACACCCCTTTTGGCATTAAGATATTCCCTAGCATCACCTTGCAATTTGTCCAGACTGCCCAGTCCTTCACTTTCATCCACAACAACTACATCTTCCTTATTTTTCTCGATTCTCCAACGACACGATTTTTCATCATGCCCTTGATGCTTACAACAGGTACAATATTTAGGGAGATTATCATATACTATTTCCTGATAATGCTCAACTAATTTCCCAGAAATTTTCTCCACAATATTAATCCTAACTCTCTTAGGATGTTTGTCTAGTAAATCAAGTAGTACCTTAACCCTCGCCGTACTTGGTCGCGTTCTATCTTGAGTCTCTTTGTCCACTGCTAATGGCTTTCCCACTGCTGAAGCTATGGACGTTAACGACCTTTTTGCGATGAAATTTGCAGGCAGATTTGGTAGAGAGATCCATACCACTGCTTTTGATGTTTCTTCACGTGGATTAAATCCTATCGTCCATGGGAATGATCTAAAAAAGAATTCGTCACCCTTCGCCTTAATATAACCAGTTGATCTTGACAGAATTTGAACATAGTCTTCAAATAAATCGCACCTGACCAAAATATGTCTAAACTCCAACTGTCCAACGTTGCAGTTTCCTTTAATATCAAGCTGCTTCAATATAGCTCGTTTGAGCTCATGTAGGTCTGGTTTACCATACGAAAACTTAAGAATTACAGCTTGGTGTAATCCTTCTTCAATGGTGAATGCATTAACTTCTTCGATGGTGAATTCCACCGTTGGTTCTCCATGAACAATGATAACAGGAATCAATTCAAATTTCGACGAAATTGCGGCAGATTTCTTTGTAGATAACTGGGCAGCGTAGGTTTGTTTTGGATTCGAATTTGGCAGTGTTTCATGAAGGTTTTGGGTTTCTCTCCCATAGCCAAAGGCTGGGGAGAGCTCGCAGCAGCCATGGCTGCCAAAGCTTAAGAGAAAATCTCCAAAGCTAGAGAGCGTTTTGCAGGAGAGAGCAACGTGGGGTTTTCTTCCGCATTCCTTTTACGAGTTCGACTTCACTCGAACTATGACGAGATACTACTTCGACGCCAGCTCGAAAGTAACATCCCAATCGCTAAGGCCATCGACAAAGATACGAGTTCAAATTCACTTGAACTACGAAGATACTACTTCAACGCCAGCTCAAAAGTAACATCTCAATGGCCAAGGCCATCGACAAATATACGAGTTCGATTTCACTCGAACTACGGCGGGATACTACTTCGACGCCAGCTCGAAAGTAACATCCCAATGGATAAGGCCATCGACAAAGATACGAGTTCGACTTCACTCGAACTACGACGGGATACTACTTTTACGCCAGCTCGAAAGTAACATCCCAATGGCCAAGTCCATCAACAAAGAAATGAGTTCGATTTCACTCGAACCACGACGGGATACTACTTCGACGCTAGCTCGAAAGTAACATCCCAATGGCCAAGGCCATCAACAAAGGAACACGTTCGATTTCACTCGAACCACGACGGGATACTACTTCGATGCCATCTCGAAAGTAACATCCCAATGGCCAAGGCCATCGACAAAGATACATGTTCGATTTCACTCGCACTACGACGGGATAATACTTCAACGCCAGCTCGAAAGTTACATCCCAATGGCTAAGGCCATCGACAAAGATACGAGTTTAACTTTACTCGAACTACAACGGGATACTACTTCGACGCCAGCTTGAAAGTAACATCCCAATGGCTAAGTCCACCGACGAAGATACGAGTTCAATTTCACTCGAACAACAATGGGATACTACTTCGACGCCAGCTCAAATGTAATAGCCCAAAGGCTAAGGCCATCGTCAAAGAAAAGGGTCCGACCTCACTCGAAGCAAAATCGGCTTAACAGTTCGACAAATACCCAGGATATCATAAATATTACAAAGAGTACCACCGAATCGACAAAACAATTTCTTCATTACAACAAAATATTACTAACACCTATCTTTACAATGGGCTCAAAGACGCCCTTACAAAAATCTTGAATCAAAAGTAAGTACAAACCAAAAATTACGCATCATCCACGGTAGCATACGCATATTCATACCAAGAGTCGGAGGCAAGACGGTTCACATTATCAGAGTTGATATCATCCCCGTCAGGCGAAAGAGGGTCGTATCCACATGCCTCACGAGCTGCACGAGCTTTGGCACGCATATCCTGAAGTTCTACTTCAGATGCCCTCCCGTCAGCATGAAAGGTCTTGTAAACATCAAGCTAGGCCTCAGCGTGAACCCACAACTCATATAAACGACGAGGCATGATAGGATCGGCTGAAGTACGAGACGTAGAAGGTTGTGAGTGTCGACGCGCGTCCTCCACTCTCAGTGATGCCATTTGTCCGGTCAACGCGGATAGTTCTGCCTCCAACTCCTTTACACGACCCTCAAGACCCACTACCTTAAGCACGGATGCCTCCTTCTCCTTGGTCCGCTCCGACCTACAGACACAGAGGGCATCTTCCAAAACTGCCGCTTCAGAAATAACAGTCGCCAGTCTATCGGTACTCACACTCAACTTGCCCTTGAGTTCATTGATCTCTGCCACCTTCATACCCAATTCGGTAGTTAAACTGGCCATCCTTGCTTGTAGGTCGGCATTCTCAGCCATCACCCCTCTACTTAACTCGAGCTCATCTTCCTTCACCTTAAGGGACGCCTCGAGTTAACTATTGCAGGCAACGGCCTTCATGAGATCCTCGTCTCGCTCTCTCAACTCCATGACCTTGCGCGCCAACTGATCCTCCCTCTGTTTAAGCCCTTCGCGGAACAGTTGGAAGTCTGGGTCCTGATTGTAGATGTCGGCCATCGCACGATGCTTGGTCCGATATTCTTGATATTTAGAAAACATCTTCCCATAGATAGCCGTCCTCTTCCTTTCCCGGCACTCACACTCAATCTCCATAATAAGGGTCTGACACAACAAGAAAACGTTAAAACGAAAATACAGGCCGAAAATAACAACGCAAACCCAACGACAAAAAGGAAGAGAAAGACATCTACCCGCAAGGCCATGCCGGCGACGTTCCGAGACAACTCCATGTCGCTCATAGCTTTAAGCGCCTCGCTCTCAGGGGCAGCACATAAAGGGGCTAAAACAGATGCCACATGATCACAGTTCGACAACAAGTTGTAGTCCCCAGGGACAACTATATGCCGATCAGAGCCCTCCACTCTAACCTCCACATGAGTATGGCGTTATAAAAACTCACGAACATCCCCCGGGTCGACATCCGAACCTGAGACGTCGCTCTCGATGCGTAGGCCCCCTCCGACGTTAGAAGATGTGCCACCCTCAATGGAGCGCACAGAACCACCTCCTGGGTAAACCCCTTCCGTTTGAGGGGACCTCCCTGCCAAGATAGCATCGGCCATAAACGTGGGCACAGGCGCCGTCTGCGACGCACCCGTCCTACTATTACTAGTGTCCACGGCCACATCTTTCCCAAGCTTCACTCTCCTCCTCTTCCTCAGTAAAGACTCGTCCTATTAGAGGATTCGTCCACGAGGTGATGGATCGGTACGGAAGAAGCCTCTTCCCTTACGACCATATCGCGAGAAGGATCTCTCATCTGTATCGGTTGAGCACGACCCTCCCGGATGGACTCACTCAAAGTAAATTGCATTCCTGCAGCAGCGCTAGCCTATCGAAATGTAGAGATTGGGGCCCTCCGCCTAGAATCTCCTCGACCTGTCATCATAAAGAGTCGTATCAATGGACAACGGTATACAGTCAAGGAGTGATATAGGGGAAGAGACTTACCAGATGAAACTCTCAGCCTAAAGCGTTTCACAAAAGCAGGCCAGTCTCGAGTCTCCCACTGCATGGCGCAGCAGATCGGCTACCCAATCCCTTATACCTGCAATATGGTAAGGTGGAGGCCCCACAACTGTAAACGAGAAGCAAACAAACACTAAGGTAAATGAAGAAGAAACAAAAGAGTAAAACAAGTGGCGACACTTATGGTTCTCGTTCCATCGCTCCGGGAACCTAGCGGGGTCAGACACGATGTGTGCGGTTCTGATGAAGAAGTACTTGTGCCAAAATTTACGACTCGCTCAGTCGTTGGTCCCAACCACCAGCCCTTTTGTCCCACGGTGCCTCAAATGCACCATGGTACCTCTATGAAAGCTGGGTGAAAACAAGTGCAGAAGGTGGTGAACGGTAACCTCGCACCCCGCCAACTTCGCATATTTTGTCAACAGTAGGAGTATTTTAAGCGTGTATTGGGAAAGTTGAGTTGGGAAAACCTGATAGAATCGACAGAATTCCTCCGCTAACGGAAGAAGGGAGAAGGAATGACCGATCACAAAAGGGTACTGATAAAAGGCACAGTACCCAGGCCTATGGGCTTCCATGAAGTCCCTTCCCACTGGAACCATATCAACATGAGCAGGAATGTTATATTTTCCATGGAGAGCGTCGATATGAACTTGCTCCATTTCAGAGAACACAGGGATAGGAGTAGGAGGAGGATCCTTAAGAAAGTCGCTTCGAGACATAGGGTGTCTCGGCAACAACTCCTCCACGGTGGGAAAGCTATCCCCCTCCTCCACCGTCATGCCCTCATCGCCAAAAGGGGGCGCCATGGATAATGGAGTGGCTTCAGAAACCCCCTCATGAGATCGATGTGTTCTAGGCATCTCTTCGGCGAAAAATGTGTTAAAATAAAAGAGAAAGCTAAGAACGAAGAATGGGAGAAGAGGAAGTAGAGAAATCGTTAGAGTAAACACGGGGAGATTAGAAAGAATAACCAGAGACGAAATGGCCAAGAGTTTTTGAAAAAACAAACCCTCCCCTTATTTATAGGATTGGGTGGCGCCAGAATCGAAGTGGAAGGCTGCAGAATGGCACCGAAATCGAAGCGACAAGCCGTCAACCCCTATCTCGAAAACACGCATAATGATGACGCATGTGGAAATGACATCATTTCCCGATAGGAAACACCATCCAGGGTCTTGTTGAGCAATCTAACCCCCATTGTTGGCCAAGTCATAACGCTTCGTCAAACCAAATTTCTCCACAGGAGTGGGCGGTGTCTGCTGATCAAGGACGCACCAAGTTGCAACCTCGACAAGTGGGGGACTAACTGTATGGATCCAAATTTGGACGACCACGGCTATTGACAAATACGACAGAAGATGAGATCTTCATAGCTCGACGTCCTGCAAAGGACGACAGATAGCGAACATGGGACGTACGACTTTTACAGTAGTGTAGGCCCAACAGGGGGCATTAGGAATATACTCGCGAATATTCTCTATGATATGTGTTTTAGGGTTCAGATTGGGGTTGTCCCTTATATATAGTTGGGAAAAACCTTGTTAAGGGGGCTTTTTTCTTTTTCGGCTAAGAACTCTGATTGTAATACCTTTTTCTACATTAAAGATTGGCATTCTTAAGGTTCGATCCCGGACTTTCATAAGGTCATGAAATATTTCCCATTGTGTTCATCTTATATACCTTTTGTTCTAGAGTTTATTATACTTAGCTAAGATTTACCCCTTCATTCTCTTTGATTGATTTATTCAAAAAGGTTCCAATATCTTTTGAGTCAAACAATATTAGAGCTCTAAATCCAAGGACGTGGTAACCATTACTGCCGAGGTATGTGAGTCTGTCGTTTAAACCTACTATATCATGGCCTTGAAAAAATTGTCAACTCAGTAAAGAGGCCTGTATTTGCTTGAAATGGTTGAGTGGAAGAATGAAAATCAAGGAGTAAATTAGAAATAGGAATTACCACATGCAAAATTGGAACTGCGGATAAGATATCTCTCGAGTTCTGTAAGTGGATTCCATCTGTATTAGGACTATCACCAGGGAATGAAGCGCTGAAATTGTATACTAATACCCCAATGCAGTTGTCAAACTTGAGATGACACTGTGGACTATTATGAATTATAATGCATGTGACTGTCACGTTGTAGCTTCCATAGAATCGAAGAGCCTGCATTGAAGAAGTATTGCATTTTATAACAAAAAATGTAGCTTTATGTTTTTGGGCATTTGTCGTCCTTACCGTTGGCTTAATGCCTATAAATTTTCCACCAAGGGAGCAGTTTAGCTGCCAGAAATTTTGGACAGTGATGAGAAAGAAGAGAAAAGGAAAAAACATAATTGTGGAGGAGCAAAAATTACAGGAATTGGAAGATTTATCTGTATTGTGTGTTAAATAGGATAGTTAGTGTTGATTCATCATCTATAGGATCATCAAATGGGGTATCTTGCCACTAAACTGCACCATTTGTATCAATCTTGTCGCTTCTTTTAACCGTAATTCCTATCAGCTTTGTGAAATCAAGCCATTGCAAAAGTCCTGAACCCCAAGCATTGGCATCTGTTGGAGCTATGATCGTACCATCTAGCTTAAAAAAAACTAAAAGTAGAGGGGGGCAATATTTAAAACAGGCACTACAGCTTTGAATTCTGTTTGAATCTTCTTCTTTTTTAAGGCTGAAACTAGTAATGGCTCTTGACTGCTGAGCAACTATGATGAATGAATACTCAAGGTTAAAATCTAGCCCTAGGTTCCTCCATTGATGAGCTCGAGCAAGAGATGGAACAGAGAGAGAGAGTTAGAGAGAAGGAAAGAAACTGGAAAAATAAGAAACCGTTTCTTTTGTTAATTGTTTAGCTGTAAATGAACTGTACACCCCTTATTATACTAACTTACATAAAGAATCACCTACTAACTTCCTTAACTAATCGCCTACTAGAATAGTACCGCATAAATACAGAAATGTACAGCTATTTACAACTTTTAATTTCAACACTCCCCCTCAAGTTGAGAATGAAAAAATATCTTTCATTCCCATCTAGGAGATTAATGTTGCATGTTGCTGATGTCCTAGTGCTTTGGTCAGCACACAGCTGGTTGCTCCTGACTAGGAATGTAAGAAGTCTTGATCAGCGCTTCTTGAATTTTCTCTCGGATGAAATGACAGTCTATTTCTATGTGTTTTGTTCTTTCATGGTACATAGGATTTGCAGCAATTTGCAATGCTGCCTTATTATCACAGAACAGCTTCATAGGCATCTTTAGGTTCACATTGAGCTCTTCCAATAGGCCTTTTAACCAAACAAGTTCAGCCACAATGTGTGCCATGCTCCTATATTCAGCTTCAGCTGAGCTTCTAGACACAGTATGCTGCTCCTTAGCTTTCCAGGATATGGTTGAAATCCCAAGTTTAACAAAGTATCCAGTAACAAATTTTCTTGACATAGGACATGATGCCTAATCTGAATAACAGAATGCTTCTATTTCTTCATTGCTGTCACTTGACATTAACAGCCCCAACCCTGGTTGCTTCTTAATGTACTTTACTACATGAAGTGCTACTTCATAGTGAGACTTCTTAGGTTCATGCATAAACTGACTTAGTGACTGCACTGCATATGAGATATCTGGCCTTGTTATTATAAGTTACAAAATCTTTCCTATGAGCCTCTAATAGCTCCCACTGTCTTCCAGCAGTTCATCTCTCTTACTTATGTCTGTGCAAGTGTCAAACTCATTGCTTGTCAGCTTCAAGTTCTACTCCATTGGTGTCTCTTTGGGCTTAGAACCTGCCAAGCCTGCATCAGAAATCATCTCTAAGGCATATTTTCTTTGAATCATAAGAATGCCCTCCTTTGCTCTAGCAAATTCTATGCCTAAGAAGTATCTGACTTCTCCAAGTTCTTTCATCTTGAAGTGTTGATGTAGAGACTCCTGTGCATTTTTAATTTCCTTAGATCATTCCCTGTAACAAGTAGATCATCTACATAGACCATAATCAAAACAAACTTGTTATCCACATTTCTAGTAAACAAAGAATAGTCATGGTTGCTTTGTTTAAAAGCAAATGAAGACAGGGCTTGAGACAACTTCACATTCCATTGTCAAGAAGCTTGCTTAAGCCCATATAGGGATTTATGTAGCCTACAAACCTTATGCTCCCCCTGGTTACTAAATCCTTGGGGCAATCATGTAGACTTCCTCTTTAAGATCTCCATTCAAAAAGGCATTCTGAACATCCATTTGAAAGATAGGCCAGTGCTTGAGAGCAGCATTGGCAATGACATCCCTCACAGTAGTCATCTTAGAAACTGGAGAGAAAGTATTATAGAAATATAACCCCTCATGTTGTGTAAAGCCTTTAGCAACTAATCTATCCTTGAATCATTCTATAGTACGATATGCATTATACTTTTTTTTATACACCCATTTGCATCCAATGAGTGTTTTACCAACAGGTAAGTAAACTATAGACCAAGTGTTATTCTGCTCTAGTGCTTCAATTTCAAGTTTCATAGCTACAATCCATCTGTCATCTTTACTGGCTTGATGAAAAGATGAGGGTTCAACATCAACAGAAAAAAAAAGAAAAGAAGGCTTTGAAAGAAGGAGAAAGGTGAGTATATGAAATAAAATGTTGAATAGGATGAGAAGTGGAAGAAATAGATGGTAAGTGTGGATGAACATAATTAGTCAACCAAATTGGAGGCTTGCTAGTTCTCCCAGACTTCCTAGGAAGAGGTAAGTCATGTAGAAAGAAGTGCTAGGTTCAGCAGAGGTAACAGGATCAGTGGGAGAGGAAAAGAGTAAGGTGTCTGATGGGATTGACTCTACATCAAGGAATAAAGCTTCTGTCAATAGAGGACAGTAAGGTTCTGAAGGTGAAGCTGGCAAGTTGGTAATTGGAGATGAAGGCAGTGAAGTGGATGATGTATTAGTAGATGAACCTGGTTCATGGTCTAGTGATGAAGAAGGAGAGAAGATCTCATGACTAGTTTCAGGCATGACTATTGAAGAATCATGATGAGATGACAGAAATATCTCTTTTGGACATTTTAAAGGAAAGATATTTTCCTTAAAGACAACATCTCGACTGACAAAGGTCCTTCTAGAGTTAAGGTCATATAGTTTATAGCCTTTCTGTGTAGAAGCATATCCCAGAAGAAATACAGGAATGGATTTTGGTTGGAATTTGTCATGAGAGTCAAGTCTGGTAGCAAAACAAAGGCATCATATTGTTGTTAGGTGATCCATCTTGGGGGAGCAACCATGAAAGAGCTCATAAGGAGTCTTTCCATGCAAAGCAGTACTAGGAAGCCTATTAATGAGATAAGTGGCTGCTAGAATACATTCACTCCACAGTTTTAAACGCAATGCAACTTGAAATCTCAAGGCTCTACTTACTTCAAGTAGGTGTTTGTGCTTTCTTTCTACAACTCCATTTTGTTGGGGAGTGTAGACACAACTACTTTTATGCACAATCCCTTTGGTTTGGAATAGATTAGAGCAAAGAGAATTTAAGAACTCATACCCACTATCAGACCTGAAGGTCTTGACAGTAGAAGATAATTGGGTTTCCACCAAACAAAGAAAATTTGATAGAATCACATACACATCACTTTTCAGTCTTAAGAGAAAGGTCCAAGTCATTCTTGAAAAATAATCAACAAGCGTTAGGAAATATCTATAAGCATTGTAACTGCTTACTCTATAAGGACCCCACACATCCATATGAACAAGTTCAAAGGAACATTTTGATCTTCAAACACTAGTAGGAAATAACAATCTAGTTTGTTTAGCTAATGGGCAAACGTGACAGTTACAAGAACTAGAATTAGACAATAATGTCTTTATTGTAGGTATATTCTTAAAAACTGAATAAGAAGCATGACCAAGCCTTTGATTCCACAACATAGTTGTGGAAGCAGACTGATCAGTGGTCATACGGGTGGAAATGAGAGGTGCAACAGGCTTTGAAGGATTGAGGATGTAGAGTCCATCTTTGAGGCTACCAATCTCCCTCACCTTTCCACTGAAGAGGTCCTGAAAGAGACAAAAATAAGGATAAAAAGAGACTATATAACTTAGCTCCTTGGTATATCTGGACACAAATAGCAGATTGTACTTGAAATTAGGCACATAAAGCATATTGTGTAGAGTTAGATTGTTAGACAAAGCATATGACCCTGTATGAGTGATATGAGTACTTTGTCCATTTAGTAAATGGACTGAAGTAGACTTGGAATGAGAAACAGGCTTAGGTCAAGACAACAGATCTCAGGAAGAAACTATGTGATTTGAAGCACCAATGTCAATGATCCTCTTAATTTGGTCACTGATTGAATTACCTGCCATATTGGCCACATCTGCTGGTGTTTGTTCTTCTGCTAGTCCTTTTTCCTTGCTCAACATTCTGAGTATCTGCTGGTACTGCTCAGGTGTGAAGATTGGAGTTGCTGTATTGATCATGACATTTACCTACCAATTCCATCACTTCTTGTTTGTCGATTCTCCTCCATTACACTCACATTATGTGCTGTAGGTGTGTAGTTGTCATTAGGTCATCTTCTTTTGTTATTCAACTTAAAACCCTGTGGATACCCTACCAACTTATAGCAAGTTTCTCTTGTGTGTCCTTTCATTTTACAATAATCACAAAACAAACTTGTGTTCCTTTTAAACTTCACATTTGAGTTGTTTGCCAATACATAAGAGCTGCTTTCACTATTCATAGGTCCACTTCCTAAAATTCCACTTTGTACACCATATCCACTACTCAGCCTTTGACTTTCTTCCTGAACAACCATTAAATATGCTTGATCGAGTGAAGGTGTTGGTTGCATCATTATTATTTGTCTCCTCTGTGGCGCATAAGTATCATTTAATCCCATTAAGAACTTCATAAGTCTCTGTTGGCGAAGAAACTCAACTAATGTTTTAGATTTCTCACAGTCACATGGTTCAGGTATTATTGACTCAAATTCATCCCAGAGATTATTGAGGTTAGAGAAATAGACATATATACTAGAAATCCCCTGTGTTAGGCAGCTGATTTCCCTATTCATATGAGATACCTTAGTAGCATTAATCTTGTCAAAACGATCCTTAAGTGCTTTCGAAACCTTTTGTGCATTTGAATAATACACAATTCCCTTCCTGAGTTCCTTAGCCACAGAACTTTGAATCCATGACTGCACTATGGCATTGCAACGATCCCACTACCTTAATTGGAAGACATTCTTCTCGTGCTGCTATTTAGTACAAGTTCCATCAACAAATTCAAGTTTATTTTTCACAAGGAGTGACATCTCCATAGATCGCCTCCATTCCGAGTAATTTTCAGTTCCAAGTAACAATTGAGGAACAAGTGACATACCCGGTGTATCTGAAGGATGAACATATAGAGGATCGTTACAATCAAGCGTGATTTTGACGAAAAATTGGCAGAGAGAAACAGATTTGAGGAAAAAAATTAAAAACTAAAAGAAGAAGAGATCAACGAGTAGGTGAAGTAGAAGAGAAACGTAGGAAGTTGATCTGGTGAAATACTCGTTGCTCAGTCACGAAGAACCATGGCTTTGATACCATTTTAAAATCTAGCCCTAGGTTCCGCCATTGATGAGCTCGAGCAAGAGAAGGAACAGAGAGAGAGTTAGAGAAAAGGGAAGAAACCGGAAAATGAAGAAACCGTTTCTTCTGTTAATTGCTTAGCTGTAAATGAACTGTACACCCCTTATTATACTAACTAACATAACTAATCACCTACTAACTTCCTTAACTAATCACCTTCAAGAATAGTACTACATAAATACAGAAATGTACAGCTATTCACAACTTCTAATTTCAACATTTATGAATTAGAATCATGTGATTGTTTCTAATATTACCATGTCATGATTTAAGCGGGGATGCCACATGAATGTCCTAATTGCTTTATAGAAGACTGTTGCAATCAGTATTCTATAATTGCATAGAGAAAGAGAACAGAGAATACAATTTCACATGTCTGTAACAGTCTACATATTGATTTACCTGAAATACAATGTTGTGCTGACAGTATGGACCAGAGAATGAAATGGGTCCGACAAGGAATACATATTCTGATGGGACAAAGATAGTTGTTGCTTCAACTTTACAAGCAGCTGCTATGCGGCTTGGAATGCCTGAGTTTCATGTCAATGATTAACAGTTTTATCGTTGGTGATGTATTTTTGTAGAAGTATATACATTGCGGTAAGAGATTCTTACATTATTAGATCACTTAAGAACCGATTGCAAGTTAACTAGCATGGAAATCATAGATTGATAACCAACAAATTGTGGTAAATGACCTATTACTGTGGTTAAAAATGACATGATAGTGTTAAAATTTCGTAAAAATGACACTAGGTATCCACTCTTTAGAGCGGCTATTTATGAATAAGGCAGTGCGTCTTAAATTTTTAGTTTGTCACTTCAATTTTCCGGGACAAAAATATCTTGAATTGCCGTGAAGTTAAATGAAAAATTTAGTTTAAAATTTGAGGACAAAGTAAGTAGTGGCTAAAATGTAAATAGCATTCACGTGGGATAGTTGATACTTGCATGCAGGGACAGGATAAGTTAGCCATCTTCTTATGTGTGGTTCTGTTTGTACTGTTTAAGCTTAGGCAGAGCTTCCTAACTAGGTCATGCGACAATAACGAGTAAACAACAACAACAACAAATGGTGGCTGAACTTGCTCATGAGTGATGAAAAAGCTTACCTTAGTATCATCGGTCTTTCCAACCCCTGTAGCACCAAAGTCCCTCACGTAGAAAATGGTGGCTGAACGTTCGTTGCCATAGCCATTGTTATGCTTTCCTTTCTTCTTGTACAGAGAAGCAGAAGAAATTGTGCTTTGTCTCCAATGGCTGCCTCCTCTGGCATTACATGTTTCTATATTTGATGACCAAACAAGGAATACAATGATAAGCACAGATGTGAACCTTCTCAAACTAAAACCTGTCATATTTGTCTGGTGAACACAGGGTGTTGGAAGATTTTAAAGAGTTTTGGGGGGGGGGGGAGGGGGGGGAG
>NW_017670586.1:75948-120293 GCF_001879085.1 Nicotiana attenuata | reverse complement strand
GGGGGGGAGGGGGAGGACAGTTGGGTAACTAACTTTTCTTTAAATTAGCCAGAGGAACTTCTTCTGATTTATATAAGAAGGAATGCACAAAGTATTAATGAGAATTGTACAAGAATAAGCATAGATTGTTTGATAATACTATGCATTTATGTCTTCATTCTAAGTGATCTTTCACTTTTATTAATTGCATGCCTTTACTTTATGTGATTTTTGGTTGTCTGACAACACTTGACTCTATCTTAGCTCCTTTTTTTGGCATATGGTTCGAGAACTTTTTGCTTTATGTGAATTTTGGTAGAAAACTTTTACTCTAACTACGCTCTGTTTTTGGCATATAAAATACAGTAGTTCAAATATATATTCTGTTCTGGGACGCACAGTTAAGTTTGATCCAACTGGGAGATGAAATTAAACTGATTGATAAACAAATCATAAGCTGAATCAAAGCATTAAATTATGGTCCGATTAGATGTGATGACCCAAAAAGGGTCATCACTTGTTTTAGAAACAAATTCAGTATTCCGAGGCCTAAAAACCTCTTTTTTACCTCACCTCGATTTGCGTGCGTGATCGGACCTATATCCGGAAAGTCTTCTGTGTGAAAATATGAGAAATAGAAATTTCTAGAGTTAAAATTTAATTATGGTTGACTTTGGTCAACATTTTGAGCAAACGGACCCGGATCCGTGTTCCGACGATCCCGGGAGGTCCGCAGTAAAATATGGGACTTGAGGGTATGCCCGGAAATGAATTCCGAGGTCCCAAGCCTTACAAATCAATTTTTGAAAGAAATTGTTTTGCTGAATTATCTAAGAAATGAAGAAAAGAATTAATGTTTGAAACCATTGGTATCGGGCCTGTATTTTGGTTTCGGAGCCCGGTACAAACTTGTTATAGTATTTAAAATGATAACTGTGAAATTTGGTGAAAACTAGAGATTATCTGACGTGAGTTGGACTTCCGGTTGAAGAGTTATGAACTTTTAGTGTTTTTGATGAAATGATGAGTTTCGAGGTTTAATTCATGGTTTTACATGTTATTTTGATGATGCGATCACACGAGTAGGTCCATATGATGTTTTTGAGTTAGTATGCATGTTTGATTTGGAGTCCCGAGGGCTCGGGTGACATTCGAATAGGTTCCGGGATGTTTTAGACTTAGAACATACTGTTGCAGGTTCAGAGAAGTTGCAGATCTCTGAACCAGACCATGCGGTCCGCAGTGGTTTCTTGCAGCCGCGGTGGGGATTTCGCGACCGCGGAGGGAATTATGCGGTCCGCGGTGGGGCAAGGCCATACATGTGCGGCCGCGCTCGATTTCTTGCGGTCCATGGTGGAGCTCCGCGACCGCAATCCCATTTTGTGCGGTCCGCGGTGAGCTCCGCGGCCGCAGTCCTTTTTGTGCGGTCCGCGGAGAGGGTCTGAGAGGGACATATTTAAACGGGACTTTCAGTTATTTTTTACTTTTCAAAACCCTAAAAACGTAAGAGGCGATTTTCAAAACACTCTTTCTTCTCCAAAACATTAGTAAGAGATTTCTAACTCATTTTCTTTACTCCTTAACTTCCTTTTACAAGATTTCATCCTGGAATCTAGGGTTTTCTGGTGAAATTGGGAATTTTGGATAAAACCTAAGAATAGTGAAATTTGGGGATTTAGACCTCAAATTGAGGTCGGATTACAAAACCAATTATATATCCGGGCTCGGGGGTGAATGGATAATCCGGTTTTGATCCAAATTTTGGGTTTGGACCAAGCGGGCCCGGGGTCGATTTTTGACTTTTTGGGGAAAACTTTAGAAAACTTATTTCCGTGCATTAGAATTGATTCATTTAGCATTTATTGATATAGTTAAGTAACTTGTGGCTAGATAAGCGAGTTGGTGGTGGAATCAAGAGGTAAAGCGGTAGTTGAGGCTTGAATTGCGTTCGTGCCATCGAGGTAAGTGTTTGGTCTAAGCTTAGCTTGAGGGATTAGGAGTTGTGTCTTATTTGCTATGTGTTAATTGTGGAGTACGACGTATAGGCATGGTGACGAGTATCTATACGTTGCTGTCAAGCATGCCTGTGAGTCTTGTATTGTAATTATTGTAACTGCGTTGTGGTTTATTTGTGCTTCCTATGAGGATTATCATTATTGCTCCCTTGCCGGGATGTTGGTGTTATATTACTGTTCCCTTGCCGGGATGTTGGTGTTATATTAATGTTCCCTTGCCGGGATGTTGTTGTTATATTATTGTTCCCTTGCCGGGATGTTGTTGTTATATTATTGTTTCCTTACTAAGGTTCTTTTATGATGGCGTTGAAATATGAAATGGGAGCGGGTTGCACGCCTGCAACGGTAATATATGAAATGGAAGCGGGTTGTACGCCTGCAACGGTAATATATGAAATGGGAGCGCAACGGTAATATATGAAATGGGAGCGGGTTGCACGCTTGCAATGGTACTATATGAAATGGGAGCGGGTTGCACGCCTATAACGGTACTATATGAAATGGGATCGGGTTGCACGCCTGCAACGGTATTACATGTGTACTTGTTCTTCTTATTTCCTTATCTTTTGCTGGTAATTGATTTATGGCGTTCCTTACATTTCTCTACTGTTATTCTGTTGTTATCTGTTACTCCCCGCAGCATGTTCCCCCGCCCAACTTAAGTTGTAATTATCTGCTTCTATTTTTGCTGTATATGATTTAACTGCATAGGTTTATTTGGTAGTCTGGTCCTAGCCTCGTCACTACTTCGCCGAGGTTAGGCTAGGCACTTACCAGCACATGGGGGCGGTTGTGCTGATACTACACTCTGCACTTCTTTGTGCAGATCCCAGTGTTGTACACTTCGGACTGCAGTGAGATTGCTGCTTTTTGTTCGTCAGGTGACCCGAGGTAGTCCTGCAGGCGTCCGCAGGACTTGGCGTCTCCGTCTATCTATTATTCCTGTTTCTTTCATGTATTTCCAGAGACAGTATTGTGTTATTTCGTTCGGACCTTTATTTGTAATACTCCTAGACAGTCTGTGAAGCTGTGACACTAGTCTTGGGTAGATTGTTATGGAATGATATTGGTAGTATTATTAAAACTTGAAATTCAGTCTTCCGCTTATTAAATTCTGTTGTTTATTAAATGTCGGTTCTAAGTTGTTACCGGATTAAAAATTGAAACAAGGTAAATAATTCAAATGGTTGGCTTGCCTAGCTTTCACTAGAAGGCACCATCATGACTCCCGAGGGTGGGAAGTCCGGGTCGTGACAATAGAGTTAATTTACAGTTTAAACTGTGATTTTAATACCTATAGGCTTTAGTTTTATTATTAGGGACTAGTTTTCCAGCACGTGCGTTGAACATGTATATCTTGTTATGTACTATAGCATTTTGTAAAATAATACCAATATTATTAAAATTAAGCTTTAACTAAATAATTAGACATGAAAGGACAAAGTTTAAGTTAATGTGAGTGATCAGTGTAGATCGTCGTTTGGTAACTTGTTTGTCGAGGTTAAGATAATTGGATATCTCTAAATTTATGAGATGAACAACTAAACTTTAATTAGATGCGTGTGATTTTTTACTTTTTTTAATTGTGCTACAGATATATAATAAAGGTGTATCTCACATAATATTTCTTAAATGATATTCCTGATGTATGTTCCTTTCATCGGTTTTAGTTGTTCTTTTATGACAGAACTCTTGTTATTGACATTAAAATCCCTCTTGAAAGTGCAATAGAAATCGAGACTCTTGTGAATTGCATAAGATTGTTTGTGCAATATTGTAACTACCCGACCAGTCGTTTAGAGCTTTTGCACTTTGTTCGTCAGTTCCCGGGCATGACTTGCCCTGTGTGATTTGGGACTTGGGAGCGTGATCGGAATGCATTTTGGAGGTCCGTGGAAGGTTCAGGTTTGAATTGGCGAAATTAAGATTTCGGCGTTTTCCGGTTGATAGGTGAGATTTTGATATAGAGGTCGGAATGGAATTCTCGGAAGTTGCAGTAGTTCCGTTGTGGCATTTGGGATGTGTCTGCAAAATTTCAGGTTATTCGAACGTGGTTTGGTTGGGTTTTTGATCAAAAGCGGAATTCGGAAGATTTTTGAAAGTTTGGCTTGAATCCGATGTGTTCTGGATGATTCGATGTTGTTTTGAGGTGTTTGGAAGGTTGGAACAAGTTTGAATAAGGTATTGGGTTATGTTTGTGCTTTTGGACGAGGTCCCGGGGGCCTCGGGGTGATTTCAGATGGTTAACGGAGAAGTTGGAAGGTTATTGCAGCTGCTGAAGTTTGCTGCTTCTGGTGTTTTCGCACCTGCGGTTGGGGGACCGCAGGTGCGGCGTCGCAGGTGCGTTGAGGGAGGTCGCAGAAGCGGAAAGGCTGAGGGAGTCAGGGACCGCAGAAGCGGTGTGTTGGACCGCATCTGCGGCATCGCAGATGCGGAGGGATGATCGCAGGAGCGGTTTTGGCTGGCTAAGTAATTTCCGCAGAAGCGGTAGTATGACCGCAAATGCGGTACCACAGAAGCGGTTGGAGAGTCGCAGATGCGAAAATGCCTGGCAGAACATATAGGCTATTTCATTACGCGAGTTTGAGCTACTCCACCATTTTCAACTTCGGCTTGAGAGCTTTTGGACGATTTGGAAGAGGGATTTCGAGGGAACTTTGTTAAGGTAAGGATTTCGGACCTAAAGCACAATTGTATGGTAGTATTTCATGAATTTAGGGCTGTAATTAAAGGAATTAAAGGGCAAAAATGGAGGATTAGGACTTGAGTTTAAGAGGCCTTTAAATGGGGATTTGAGGGGTCATTTGGACTCCGATTTTAGTATTTTTGATATGCATGAACTCGTGGGGAAATGAGGAACCCTTTGGTGTGAAAATTTCGCCCTTGTTTGGCCATACATTTTCCCAAATTTAATTTGAAATTTATTTTCAAATCCCATGTTTGGCCATAAATTTGACCCACATTTTGGCCAAAACTCAAATCACATATTTGGAATCTCAAATTCAGCTAAAAAGCTGAATTTGGGCCAAATTTCCAAAACTTGGGAATTATATACATGTTTTCCCAAAATAAAGTTGAAAAATATGTTTTGAAATCGTATGTCCAAACACATTTTCATCTTCAAACCAAACTTCACCCAAATGAGATTTTTCAAAATAAATTTGGGATCTATGGCCAAACGCTAGCTTCTGAATTTCAAGTCGTGGGCCGGGGGTCGGGTTTTGGTAATTTCGGGATTTGTGCCCTTTATTGATTGTTTTCACTTGGGCTTTGTTCCCTTGGCATATTTTGACATCCTCGTTCTGATTTTGGTTAGATTCGACGCGCGTGGAAGGCCAATTCGAGGGGCAAAGGCGTCGCGAGCTAGAGATTTAGCCGGTTCGAGGTAAGTAATGATTGTAAATACTGTCCTGAAGGTTTGAAACCCCGAATTTCACATCGTTGTGCTACTTTGGGTGACACACACGTTAGATGACGAGCGTGGAGTCGTGCACCGTTGGGGATTGTGACTTGGTCCGTCCCGTACGACTGTTAAGTCGCGTATTTGATTTGAAATCTTATGATATTCCATATTTTAGAGATTGATATTATAATTTGGGCTGTATGACATGTTTGGGGCCTTGTGCCGACCTGTTGAGACCCTTAGGGGCATTTTTACTATTTTTCCTCACTCTATTTGTTTGAAAGCATCACCTCGGTCATGTTTTACCTGTTTATTATTTAAATCTGGTTTTATCACTTTACCTCTTAAAAATATGAAAACTGTTTGGGCTGAGTTCCCTCATTTAATGATAGATCGAGGGTTTGATTATGAGGTTGATGACTGAGATAGACCGAGGGTCTGATAGTGAGGTCAATGACTGAGAGAGGCCGAGGGCCTGGTTGTGAGGATTATATTTATGGATCGGGTTGCAATATATATATATATATATATATATATATACATATATATATATATATATGTATATGGATCGGGCTGCACGCCGCAGCGATATAGTGCTTGGGCTGTAGGAGCCCCTCCGGAGTCTGCACACCCCCAGTGAGCGCCGTCGACGAGATATATGGATCGGGTTACGCGCCGCAGCGGTTGCTATATGGTACCCATTGAGTGTGAGTGCCGAGTGTGAGCGCTGATTGGTAAGAGTTGAGTCACGAGTGACTGAGAGGCTTGCCCGAGGGACGATAGATATATACATACACATGAGTGATGCTTTGCCAGAAAGGGCCTGCTTATGAATTTATTAATTTTCACTCCTCTTTAAAGTGAGTTTCTATCGAATATGTTGATTATTTACTGCTTTCACTCATCTTTATACCGAGCCTCTATCGAAAATGTTGAACAAATGTTTTAAACAACTTCATTAAAGCTGAGGTTTTATGAGATGTTCAGAATTTAATCACGGATTTGCCATTGTTTATTTCCACTGAGATTTTCATGTTATGAGGTGGTTATGATTCCTGTTTTGCCCGAGGGGCTGTTTATGAACTATGTTTTGCCCGAGGGGCCGATTATGGTTTCCATCTCTTTTAATATAAATGTGGATTCATTGTTTCCTACTGCTCAGTCTTTATTTACTTTTATTACTTACTGGGTTGGAGTACTCACATTTCTCCCTACACCTCGTGTGCAGATTCAGGTATTTCGGAACCCGGTAGCGGGTGTTGATTGCTCGCAGGCGGAGTCGTCGGAGTTGGCAAGGTGGCTGCTCGACGTTCGTAGCACTGCTTTCCTTCCGTCTCATTTTCATTACTATATTTAGCACATTTTTAGACTCTTATTTAGTCAGACCTTAGTAGATGCTCATGACTAGTGACACCCCAATGTCGGGTTGTATTTATTTCCGCACTTGTTTTATTTCGCTAAATCTATACTTGTTGGGAATTTATCCTCATAAATGACTTAAATAGACTTATTAAACTGTTAAAAGCTGAGTTTGGGAATTGTGTCGGTGTGACGACCCAAAGGGTCATCACTTGTTTTCTTACTCTTTTTGTGCTTCCGAGGCCTTGAAAACCTCATTTAGGGTTGCCTCGATTTGCGCGCGTAGTCCGGGCGCGTAGCCGGAAAGCTTAAATATGAATTCTGTGAGAAAAATGATAAATTTTGATATTAATATGAATAAATTTGACTTCGGTCAACATTTTGGGTAAACGGACCCGGACCCGGACCCGTGATTTGACGGTCCCGGAGGGTCCTTAGGAAAATATAGGACTTGGGCGTATGCCCGGAATCAAATCCCGAGGTCCCAAGCCCGAGAAATGAATTTTTGTGTGAAATTGTTTTCTAGAAATGATTAAGGAAAATGAAAATGAAATTTGATTAAAAGACTATGGTATCGGGCTCGTATTTTGGTTCCGGCGCCCGGTACAAGTCTTATATATGGTTTAAGCGCTTTCTGTAAAGTTTGGTTGAAAACGGACATCGTTTGATGTGTTTCGGACATAAAATGGAAATTTGATGTTTTATGAAAATTTGGAAGAAATCATGGATTTTGAGGCTTAATTCAATGTATATGATGTTATTTTGGCGATTTAATCGCGCGAGTAAGTCCGTGGGATGTTTTTGAGGTTGTGTGCACATTTGGTTTGGAGCCTCTAGGGCTCGGGTGAGTTTTGGATAGGTGTCGGAGTGCATTTTTAAACTTTAAAAAAATCTGGCATGATCAGGCCTGCAGGCTTCGCATTTGCGAAGCCTGGTTCGCAAAGCTGGATCGCAAATGCGAAACTAGCCCAGGCCTGCCTAGGATCGCAAATGCGAGGCCTTATTTGCAAATGCGAAGGTCTCCAGATGGGTCTGAGTTCGCAAATGCAAACTATGATTCGCAATTCCCACATTTGGTCGGGGTTCGCAATTGCGAACCCCAGTTCGCAATTCCCATATCTGCAGCCCAGCAATTTTCATACTTAGTCGAATTTTAGGCCATTTTTCACCCCACTTTCAAAATACAACTTCTTAGGCGATTTTTCAAGAACAAGTTTCATCCCAAATCATTTGTAAGTCAATTTTTACTTAATTCTTTCACTCATTAACATCATTTAACATGTTTTCCACTTAGAATTAAAGATTTTCGTGGGTGAAATTGGGGGTTTTGGGTAGAACCTAGGTTTTCTAAAAATTGGGGATTTGGACCTCAATTTGAGGTCCGATTTTAAAACAAATTGCATATTTGAGTTCGTGGGGGAATGGGTGACCGGGTTTTGGTTCAAACCTCGGGGTTTGACCACGTGGGCCCGGGGCAATTTTGGAATTTTTGGGAAAAACTTTGGGAAATTCATTTTTATGCATTCAAATTGATTCATTTAGCGATTATTAAATCAATTAAGTAATTTGTGGCTAGATTCGAGCGGATTGGAGGTGGAATCACGGGGTAAAGCCATAGTGGAGGCTTGAGTTGAGTTCAAGGCATCGAGGTAAGTGTTTGGTTTAACCCTAGCTTGAGGGAATAGGAGTTGAGTCTTATTTGTAACTTGCTAATTGTCGAGTACGATGTATAGACATGGTGACGAGTATCTATACGTTGGTGTCTTGCATGACCGTGAGTCCTTTTTTTGCAAATAGTTTGGTTGTTGTTATGCCTTCCATGCTTAAATGATGACTTCTATATATTGTAAAGATCTTGTGAAAGAGATTGTGATCTTTGAATTTCGTGGAGCATTGGCTCGGGATGAAATACAAATTATGAAGGTATATGAGATAAGAAATTCCTTGGAGCATTGGCTTGGGATGAAATACAAATTGTGAAGGTATATAAGATAAGAAATTCCTTGGAGCATTGACTCAAGTGATAATGTGAAATATGAGATGAAAGTGAAAGAAAGAGAAGGGTTAATGATTTATTCCCTTGCCGGGACGTTGTGGTTATTGATGTTGTACCCTTGCCATGTTTTTATTTGTTTGTTTGTGTACCCTTGCCGGGGCTTCTATTCTTGTTTTATTATTTCCCTTACTCTTGTTTTATGATTGTTGATTGGGTGAGGAAGAGTGTTAAAGCACGAAGGGTGATGCCGTGCATTGAATGGTATTTGTGGATCGGGTTGCGCGCTACAACAATGTTAAATGATATGGATCGGGTTGCACGCCGCCACAATGATATTTATGGGCCGGGTTGCACGCCGCAACAATGATATTTATGGATCGGGTTGCACGCCGCAACAATGATATTTATGGATCGGGTTGCATGCCGCAACAGCGTTGTTATATATTGGGATCGGGTTGCGCGCCGCAACAATTATTGATACAAGTGTGTTTATTTTGGGGATTAGTTTGTTGTCCGTTGTAAATTCCAAGCTGCCCTTAGATTGTTATTCTGGACTTACTATTAATATTGTTTTCTCCCCACAACATGCTCCCCCTCCCATATTGTTTGCTTGTCTTATTCCATTATTTCCGTGATTCTTTACGTTGACATTTTCCTTTATCGTGTCACTTGTTATTATTGAACCAGGGTGTCCTTGCGTAACGTTATGTCTTGAATTTATGCCTAAATTGCTTCATGACTATATGACTTATTTACTACGTGACATTCAACATGTTAATTACTAAATTGCCTAATTGCCCCCTTATAATCCTTAATTAATTGCTACTTGTCATTAATTATTTTCCTTAGTGAATTATAATTTTCGTGTACTTGTTTTCTTATGAGCTCGTATTACTTGTTACGTTTGTTAGAGTAAATTTCTTGTGGAGGAACTGTTGATTTAATTCAAATGGGAGCGGGTGGTACGCCTACCACAAGATGTTGAGAAATGGGATCGGGTTGCACGCCTGCAACAAGATGAGTTGGATATGAAGGTTGCCTTATCTCTTCATTTATTGCTAGAAGTTAAATTGAGATGTACTCTCTATTAATCCTGATATTTTATTTCTAACTGTTGCCCTGAAGCATGCTCCCTTCCCCAGCTTAAATTGTTATTTTCTTTCTACTTCTCCGATGTACTTGTATATATATATCTGCACAGGTTTATTTGGTGGTCTGGTCCTCGCCTCGTCACTACGTCGCCGAAGTTAGGCTAGGCACTTACCAGCACATGGGGTCGGTTGTGCTGATACTACACTCTGTGCTATTTTGCACAGATCCAGGCTTCGGACGGCAGCAGCAGTAGCGTAAGAGCAGGCCTTCAGTCCAGCGAGACCCGAGGTAGCCTTGCAGGCGTTCGCAGGCCCTGGCGTCTCCTTTCATCTATATTCCTGTTTCCTTCATGTATTTCTGGAGACAGTGTCAAGTTTATTTCTTTCAGTCCTTTATGTGTAGTATTCCTAGACCGTCTGTGAAACTGTGACACCAGTCTTGGGTAGAGGCTTTTGTTGGGATTTTCCGCATTTTTATTCAGTTTTCTATAATATTGAGACTTCCGCTTATTATTTAATTTCGTTACTTTTGTATTATTGCCGATAATGGCTATAAGGAATTATGTTATTAATGGAAAGGTAATTAAAATTGGCTTGCCTAGCTCTCATTAGTAGACGCCATCATGACTCCCGAGGGTGAAAAATCCGGGTCGTGACAGTCGGCTGGCCTTGTCTTCACGAGAGGCGCCATCACGACCTGGTCCAGTTTGAGAAGTTTAGGGTTGATTTGGACTCAGTTTTGGAATCTAATCACATATTTTGACTCGTGAGATTATGAGTAGCCCGGATCTACCCCTTGACTCAAATTTTAACTGTGTAGGCCTAGTTTGACTTTGGGATTTGATTAAAGATCGAAGTTTTATTGTTTGGAGTTATTTCTTATGGCTTTATTTGATGTTGTTGAGTTGTTCTTTTGACTAGATTCGAGTCGTTTGTAGTTGAATTTGGACGGTAGGCGATTATTGCTTGATTTTAGCTTACCGGGCAGAGGTAAGTCTCTTGACTATCCTTGTAAGAGGGAATTCTCCTCATAGGTGATTTGTTTGCTACTTGATTCATAATTTAGGAGGCCGTATATGCAAGGTGACAAACGTATATCCATAGCTAGGTTTTGACCTTATCCAGTATTATTGACTTGAATTTATGCTTTGTTGGATTATGTGAAGTTTTTATCCCTATTTAACTGATTATATGATTACGTGATAATATATATCTATGATATAGGAGCATGCCTAGGGATATGACTTATTGATTTAACATAAAGGATTGTTTTGCCATGTTGAGCTTTATTATAAATCCGTAGTCATACACTTGTCTTATTTAATCCATAATTTTTATGGTTCGTATGGCCTAATTGACCATGATAAATAATATGATTAAGCTACGACATGCTAAATAGCTTATTGAGTCGTTGTGATAAATTGTGTTACATAATTTGACATAGCCATCTTTTAGCCGTATAAGCTTTTTATCTACATTCTTACTATCATGTCCGGTGCCCTTTTATTACATCGTTTCATATACATATGCATGAGTAGGAGAGTTGGATATTATCGAAATATTGAGCAATTTGGCACTAAGGACCATATGAGCGGATATTGGTTAACAAATGATTGATGATATTATTATTGGAACGGATTGCGCCGCAGTGATTGATTGATATGATTGATCATTAAATATAGAATGATCAACAGTTGGATATGGATCCGGCTCTCCAAAGCCAGGTGAATACCCATGTTACCTTGGGCACTATGAGCGTAGGCACCCGTGATTCTTTTGGTGCTTGTTGGACACGTGGCCTGAGTCAGGCACATAGATTTGTGCTGTGAGTTGTTGATATTGGATCAGGGACATGCATTGGAAGCTTAGACTCATGCATTTGCTCTTATACACATGGATATTAGATTCTAAGCATGCATATGTACATATTTTTACTCATGCAATGATTTGATATAAATATTACTGACATGAATCATGTCTTGGCATGATGATTAAGGTGTTGATGTCTTAATTGCTCTCTTTATTTGTTAAGCATGCCTAAATTCTGTGTGACCTGTATTTATTTGAGTTGTTGTATTTATTTGATGAGAGCATGCTTATTTTCGTATTTTTATTTATGTTTTACCTAATTATTGTATGGATAGTGAATGTTGACGTCTATTCTCGTCACTAATTCGTCGAGGCTAGAGTTGATACTTACTAGTACCATGATTTTGTACTCATACTATACTTCTGCACATTTTTGTGCAGGTTAAGAGATTGGTATTAGCGGTACCATAGAGTTGATTAGGATGCACTATATTGGAGACTTCGTGATGAGCGCTTATTCTTGATCCAATTCGCAGCACATGGAGTCCCCGTCCCTACTTATCTATTTTTCGTTCATGTATTCTTTCCGGACAAATATGTTTATTCAGTTGACTCTAGTTACTCGTATTAGATGCCTATGATATAGTGACACCGGAATGTGGACAGTCGATTAGACAGTTGTGATCATGTTTAGACCATATCACAAATTATGTACTCATATTATTGATTAAAAATTCATTTCACTTTGTTAATTATATAGTACTTAATGGATTAATAATTGGATTTGAGATGATGATTGAGTATTGACTCGCCATCTGGTCTTTGGTGAGATTTTGGATCGTGACACCATGACTTGCCCAAAGTTTGATAAGGTAGGCTGTAGGCAGTAGCATGAGCTTCGTCCATGGTATACTAAAATATAGTACAACGGGCCAAATGTCCAACTGCCCCTAATTTAGTCCACAAAAACATAATTCATGTACAAAAAGTATCACATGCTTTAGCTCTTTAGGGAATGGTGGGATTAGAGTAGAAGAAGTTTCTTTTAGGGTAGTTGCGGGGTTGGAGGGTTCGGAATTCATGAAAGTCGTAATAGAATGTAGGTATTCTGCACTTTATGTGAATTGAACTGCTTGATTGCGACCAAAGAGTTAATATATAAATATAAAAAATACCGTCTATGCTCCAATATGGCCTTTAAACCTAAACTAGTATACGTACCCGCGCGATGCGCGGATTGTTTCAAAGGAAAAAAAATGATATAGTAGAAACAGGTCTTTATTGTAGACTAAATTTAGCGATCACATTCAAAAGAATTAAATCAAAAAAAAAATATATGAATTTCATAGGATTGTATCTATGCTAGGAACCACCAATACTTATGCACAGAAACATATGTATTGGAAAAAATTGAGTTTACATATTAAAGTGATATAAAGATGACATGTCATGACACGTAGATTGATCGAAAAGTTAAGATTGGTAAAGAGGCACGAGCTGCAACAAATACGAGCAGAGGCATAGAAAGAGGCACGAGCGATTATTCAAAAGATCCAGTGCACGTACCTATTTAAGTCCAAGAATTAGGGGGAATGAACCTGACAGTACAAGGGAGTGCAGATACAGTATTTGATGAGCTTTAAATACTAAAAACGTTAGAGAATTTGTATTGAATACAATGATTATGTAACGTAGCATTTAATGTCTTTAATTGTCTATAATGGCCTTATGATTAGAAAGGCAAAACGCATATCTCCAAAATAGCTATAAAAGGGAGAGGATGGATCAATTGTAAGGACACGAAATACTATCTGAATACACTGATTTACTTTGTTTCTGAATACCTCATTATTAGCAAAATCATCATTTATTCATTATTTGATTATCAGTAACCCGAGTTCTTCTAAATTATCGCTTTGACCGAAATTCCATTTTTTGGTTAAACAAATTGGTTCCGTTACCGGGAATCTGATAATCTATTTTTTCTTAAACTTAACCTACTTCGTTACATCAACAATCATGTCAAATGTTAACGAAAACACCCAAGGAAACCAAGGAAATCAAGGAAACCATCAACTCCAAGGGGATCCACAAGATGTTCACACTCCGATCCCTTCTCCACAAAGTTCGCCTCGTCGATCTCAAGAAGGAACTCCTGATGGATCTCACTCAAATGCAAATACTCAATTTAACAACGATGAAGCTATCAATGAAGCTTTGCAGCAGTTGATTGCTCAACAGGTCAATAAAGCTCTTGCGGCTTTTGCCAGCCAATTACCAGATGCACCATCAACACCAGTTCCAAATGACAACACATTGAAAAACCCTCGTTCTGGGCTTGTTAATTCAGGTAGTGGTGGAATCCCCAGTGAATCACGAGAGGGAGAACCAGGTAACGTAGTCAATTACGACTTACAAAATTTAGTTCTAACATTGCAGAAACAGCTTAAGGAGCAAAGCGACCGCATAGAGCAAATACCTGGAGTACAGCCTGTAATCAAAGGAATAGATATGGATAAATATTCACAACAACCTTGGAAGCCAAGCGCTGATCTTTTACCAATTCCAAAGAAATTCAAAATGCCTTATATTCCTAAGTACGATGGAACAACTGATCCACGAGACCACGTGACTGCATTCACCACTGGCATAAAAGGGAACGACTTGACCAAACAAGAAATTGAATCAGTAATTGTCAAAAAATTTGGAGAGCCGCTCCCTAAGGGAGCATTAACATGGTATTCTCTTTTACCCGAAAATTCTATAAATTCTTTTGCTGAGCTTGCAGATTCTTTTATTAAAGCATACTCGGGAGCTCAGAAAGTCGAAAAAACAATGGAGGATATTTTCAAAATCAATCAAGGGAACTCAGAATTGCTCAGAGAGTTCGTAGACAGATTTCAATGTGAAAGAATGACATTACCGTGTGTACCTGACAATTGGGCATCTATAGCATTCACAAGTAACTTGAATGAAAAAAGCTCAGAAGCTACGAGGCGACTCAAGGAGAGTCTTCGAGAATTCCCAGCAACAACATGGAATGACGTTTATAACAGGTATAGCACGAAGTTAAGGATCGAGGAAGATATTATCTCACGATCTCAAAAAGAAGAAAAGGTAAGTTCAAGACGGGCGAAAACAGAAAAAAGATCAGGTAAAAACAGGTACGAACCATATATGGGCCCAACTGGAAAAGATTCACGGTCCAAGCATGATCAGTCAAGGTATGATCATAGATCTAGAAATAGAGAATCAGGTTCATCATCCAGGTATGGAAATGACCGCAACACGCGAGAGTCACGAGACGATGAAAGAAATTTGAAGGCGTGGTTCGGTGGTTATAATTTTAATGTAAGCACTTCCGAGCTCGTTGCTGTTTTAAGAAGCATGGGAGATAAGGTGCGGTGGCCAAGAGAGATGAGGTCAAACCCAAACAGGCGCAATCCCGAACACTTGTGTGAATTTCATAATGATCATGGTCACAAAATGGCAGATTGTAGGTTACTACAGGGTGAAGTTGATCATCTGTTGAAGTAAGGGTATCTCACTGAGTTATTCAGCGAGAAAGGAAAGCAAGCATACATGAAGAATAGGCAGGAGCACCCAAAACCGCCCTCCCCAAAAAGGACTGTCAATGTTATAAGCGGAGGAGAAGAAATCAAATGGGGTAACGTATACAACAGCAAATAAAGTATCCAAAGTCACGATTACCCATGGGAAGCGGATACGACATGTCTTAGAGGAAGAAAGCATTACGTTTGATGATGCAGATGCAGATGGCGTATTAACTCCACATAATGACGCACTGGTAATATCTTTACTTGTATATGACACTAATGTGAAATGAATTTTGATTGATCAGGTAGCTCTGTGAATATTATTCTGCTAAGAGTTCTACACGAGATGCAAGCTGAAGCCAAATTAGTACCCAAGGCGCATACTTTGTTCGGGTTCGACAATTCCAGCGTCGTAACGAAAGGGGAGGTAATACTTACTACATTCGCAGAAAGAGTTGTCAAGGATACAAAGTTTCAGGTAGTGGAGTTGGAAATGTCTTACAACATAATTCTAGGGAGGCCATGGATCCACGAGATGGATGCTATTCCGTCGACCTTACATCAAGTCATTAAATTTCCATCACCGTGGGGAATATGTCAAATCCGTGGAGATCAACAGACATCTAGGAACATTAACTCCGTAGCAGATTCAAGCACGAAAAATGAAGAAAAATAGCAATTACAGTATTCAGTTAAGGATACCACAATGCAAACCTCAACTGAACAAGGGTGAATAAATGTAGATTCAAGGCCTGACTCCATTGAAGAACCAGAAGAAAATGAAAATATCAAAACAACGATCGAAGAATTGGAGGCTGTAGTGTTATTTGTACATTGGCCTGAAAGGAAAATCTACATAGGGGCTAATCTCAGCCCAGACGTGAAACGTAAGTTGATTGAATTTTTAAAAGCTAACGCAGATTGTTTTGCTTGGTCCCATTCTGATATGACAGGAATACTTCCGGAGGTAATGACTCACAAGTTAGATGAAGACCCCGCACATACACCTGTCAAACAAATGAAGAGAAAGCAAGGAGCTTTCAAAAATCAGGTGATTCAAGATGAGGTCCAAAAATTATTAAACAATGGATCTATCTGCGAGGTAAAGTATCCTAACTGTATAGCTAACACTTTTGTGGTACCAAAAAAGAATGGTAAGTGGCGAGTTTGTGTAGATTACACAGATCTTAACAAAGCTTGTCCCAAAGACTCTTTTCCATTACCACATATAGATCAACTAATTGATGCTACTGCAGGACATGAATTGTTAAGCTTTTTAGATGCATATTCAGGTTATAACCAGATTAAAATGGATCCTTTAGATGAATAAAAAACTTCATTCATAACAGACAGGGGGACTTACTGCTATAAAGTAATGCCTTTTGGCCTCAAAAATGCTGGTGCGACGTATCAAAGACTGGTGACCAAAATGTTCCAAGAACACTTGGGAAATACTATGGAGGTCTACATAGATGATATGCTCGTTAAAACTCAGCATTCGGCGGATCATATATCACACTTATCATAAACGTTTCAGATCTTGCGGAAGTTCAATATGAAATTAAACCCTGAGAAATGTGCGTTTGGTGTTACATCCGGTAAGTTTTTAGGTTTTCTTGTTTCTAACCGTGGTATTGAGGTGAATCTAGCGCAGATTAAAGCTATTGAAGAAATCCCTGATGTACTCACGAATAAAAAAGAAGTACAGAGATTGATAGGAAGGATTGCAGCTTTGGGGAGATTTATTTCCAAATCATCCGAAAAATGCTTTAAATTCTTTTCTGCTCTTAAGAAGCAAGGTCAGTTTGAATGGACTGAAGAGTGTCAACATGCGCTAAAAAATTTGAAAAAATACTTATCAAGTCCGTCGTTGCTCGCAAAACCAAAGGTTGGAGAAAGTTTGCTCATTTATCTTGCTGATTCAGAAGTAGCGGTAAGTGCTGTTTTAGTTCGTGAAGACCAAGATAAACAGTCTCCAATCTATTATGTCAGTAAATCATTATTAGATGCGGAGACGCGGTACCCTCAATTAGAAAAACTTGCACTTGCACTAATCATGGTATCTAGAAAGCTAAGACCTTATTTTCAATGTCATCCTATTATCGTAGTGACTGCTTATCCATTACGCAACATATCACATAAGCATGAGTTGTCTGGTAGATTAGCTAAATGGGCTATAAAACTAAGTGAATATGATATCACATACCAACCCAGAACTGCAATAAAATCTCAAGTATTAGCAGATTTTTAGCTGATTTTAGCCAAGAAATGCAATTAGAAGCGGAAAAAGAATTACAAGTGTTCAATGGGTCTAATCCAGGAATTTGGACCTTATTTGTTGATGGCTCATCTAATGTGAAGGGTGCAGGTTTAGGAGTTGTTTTGGTGCCACCTACGGGTGAAACTATTCCACAGGCCATAAAATGCCATTCTATAACTAACAATGAGGCAGAGTATGAAGCTGTGATTGCAGGTTTGGAATTGGCACGAGAACTTGGCATTAATCAAATTATAATCAAAAGTGATTCGCAGCTCGTGGTTAACCAAATGCTGGGGACTTATACGGCCAGGGAGGCACGAATACAGCAGTATTTGGAAAAGGTACGGGATTTAATTAGACAATTTCAAACCTGGAAAGTCACGCAGATATCGAGAGATAAAAATGTCGAAGCAGACGCCCTAGCTAATCTCGCATCTGCGGCAGACGTGGCAAGCAATGAAAGTGCTTCTGTAATTCATTTGTTTCATTCGGTACTTGATCCAGACAAAAATGAGGTAAATTTCAATAATTTAACTTGGGATTGGAGAAACGAGATTGTTGCTTTTTTGCAGTATGGTACCGTCCCTGAAGATAAGAAAAAACACGCGCTTCGGAAAAAGGCTGCACGATATTGCTTAAAGCAAGGCAATCTTTACCGAAAAATGTTCGGTGGTCCCTTAGCGAGATGCCTTGGACCTTCTCAGACGGAATACGTAATGAGAGAAATACACGAGGGGCATTGTGGGAATCACGCAGGAGGAAGGTCACTGGTAAGAACCTTAATTAGGGCAGGTTATTATTGGCCTAAAATGGAAGAAGAAGCGGAAAGTTTCGTGGCTAAATGCGATAAATGCCAAAGGTACGGAAATAATATGCATAGACCTGCGGAGTTACTACATCCGGTCATTGCACCGTGGCCATTTATGAAATGGGGAATGGATATCGTCGGTCCACTACCCCAAGCAAAAGGACAGGTAAAATTTTTGCTCGTACTTACTGATTATTTTACTAAATGGGTAGAAGCAGGAGCATTTAAACAGGTACGGGAAAAGGAGGTTAGAGATTTCATTTGGCGAAATATCATATGTCGGTTTGGTGTACCAAAGGAAATTGTGTGTGATAATGGCCCGCAATTTATAGGCGCTCAAATCACAGAATTTTTACAAAGCTGGCAAATTAAAAGGATTACATCTACGCCTTACCATCCGGTAGGAAATGGGCAAGCTGAGTCAACAAACAAAGTCATTATCAACAATTTAAAGAAGCGTTTAGAGGAATCCAAGGGAAATTGGCCAGAAGTGTTACCTGGTGTTTTATGGGCATATCACACAACAGCAAAAACAAGTACAGGAGAAACACCATTTTCATTGGTTTATGGAGCTGAAGCTTTAATTCCAGTTGAGATAGGAGAGCCGAGTACAAGGTTCACACATGCGTCAGAAGAGTCTAATGATGAGGAAATGCGTGTAAATCTTGATTTACTTGAAGGAAGAAGAGAAGCTGCATTAATAAGAATGGCAGCACAGAAACAGGTCATAGAACGATACTACAACCGAAAAACACGCCTTAGATTCTTCAAAATTGGGGACTTTTTGCTCAAAAAGGTTTTTCAGCCTACGTAGGCGGCTAATACGGGGAAATTAAGTCCAACATGGGAAGGACCCTATAGGATTCGTGATATTGCAGGCAAAGGAGCATACGAGTTAGAAACAATGGATGGCAAGATACTACCCTCGCATTGGAATGTTGTTCACCTGAAGAGATATTATTTCTAAGTAATATACATGGTCAGGTATCTGTATTTTATTTAATTTTTAAATTGTTAAAATTTTACTAACGATTTTAGATGATAGGCAAAAAGCCAACCCATGCTAAATGATGAGTCATGACCTGCAAGGCACCTGGAATAAATTAAATTTCTCGGCCTAGGGTTACAATTATTCTGATAGAAATTCAAACGGGTTAAGCGGTCTATATCTATAATCGTACCTCCGAGTCCCGTATGTTTTTCCTTTTCAGGGAAAGGACCAAATGAGAGGAACAATCAAGTGCTCGAGGCTTCTTACTTCAGCGCTCAAAAACTTGGGGGACTATACAATATACACAGGCATGCGTAAAGAAGGCAAAGAAGATTGATATAATCAAAGATCAAGCCTGAAAAGTTCACTCAATGGATGAGTCAAGTATAGAGCAAAGTTACGAGCTAAGCCTTAAAAAGTACCTTATCTTAGTTAGGGTAAAGGCAATGTATTGAAACGGGTTATAAATAAAAACCTCGTGGGCAATGTATTGAAACGGGTTATAAATAAAAACCTCGTGTTTATTTTTCTTTTCTAAATCTGTTACAAGAAAAACAGTTACGAGAAAGTTATAGATGTAATTCAAATACATGTAAAAGTGCTATTCAAAACTAGACAAAGTTCAAATAAAAACTTGTCAAAGTTATTTCAAGAAGCATGTGTATTCCTATTTCTTTTATCGTATGTTAACACCGTTATGAAGTTGAGACGTCTTCTTCATTAAGTGTCGAATATAAAAGGTCCCTCTTTTATAAAATTCATGATTAATTTAAATATTCATGAAGTTAACAGAAGCATTTTTTGAATAATAAAAATGCAAATTATTCTGTAAGTCCTTAGAAATAAAGGCAAGAGTAAACAAAACAGAAGTTCAAAATTGGCACGAGAAACTTCTTAATATTGAAAAGCTTAGACTAAGTATGAGCTTAGTCATAAACTTCAACATCTCATTAGCTACCATGCAGATCGAAAGTGATAGCCTCGGCCTTGGAATGCATTTTCCTTCAGGAACCTTTTCGACAGACATCGTTTCGGAAGTTTGATAAGCTAAAGGTCCTTGATCATCTCCAGCCTTAATAAATGGAACAGATGAATCTTCATGAAAGGATAAATCCTCTTCCCCACGCACAACTATCTCTTGTTTGTCCCACTCAAATTTCACCATTTGATGTAACGACGATGGCACTGCCTTAGCCACATGTATCCAAGGCCTACCCAATAACAAATTATATGGGGGAACCACGTCTAGCACTTGAAATTCTACACTGAAACCAAATGGCCCTATCACCAATTCAAGCGTTATATCTCCAACAGAACCCTTTCCTTTCCCATCAAGACCTCGAACACCTACACCGTTCATGTGGATTCTTTCGGTGCCGATCTTCAACTTTTGCAAAGTGGACAGAGGGCAAATATTTGCACTGGATCCATTATCCACCAACACTCTGGTGACAAAATAGTTTTCGCATTAAACCGTGATACAAAGATCTCGATTGTGTTCCGTACCCTCTATAGGAAGCTCATCATCTGCAAACGTGGTCATATTTGCTTCGAAGATCCTGCTAGCAATATTTTCTAATTGAGTCACTGTGATATTATCAGGAACATGTGCCTCATTCAGAATCTTCATTATGGCCCCGCGGTGTTCATCCGAATGTGTCAACAAAGATAACAGAGAAATATTAGCTGGTGTTTTCCTTAATTGTTCAATAATGGAATAGTCTTGCACTTTCATCTTTCTCAAGAACTCCTCGGCCTCCTCCTCGGTCACTGATTTCCTTACTGGCATTTGGCTACCCTTGAAGAGCTTGGCCTTCCCTAGTTCTTTGGAGGTAAGACATCCTCCGAAATGAGTCGATCCTCCGATCTCAACAAATTTTTCCTCCACTTCCTTTCCTTTGTGTGCCATTATTGCTCGTTTGCAGTTCCCCGGGACATCCTTTGTCTCAACCGCTGGCAACTGAGTTATCGACTTAATAGCAACAGGGGTAATGGGAGACCCTTTCACAACTACAACAGGCTTGCTTGGCATCCCTAATACCACCAACTTTGGCTTTTTCCGACTTGCTCTGACATCATTCGAAGACCCTTTTGCAAAAATCACACATTTTCTAGATACTTCATCTTGCTCCACAATCTTAGCGGGTCTTTCAATTTCAATGGGAGGTCCGAAATGAGGAGTGCAACAGTATAGATCCGAGGTCTTGAAAGTTGGTTTTGCAACATAGTATTGGGCATCAAGAACTTTGAACAAGGTTTCACTAGAAGATAGAGGGATGTTGGCGTGGGGAGGAGCTACAAAAGCGGGAGTAGTTAATGACACGCTTTTATGAAAAGGCTGGGGCAAGGTGTCAGGGTAGTTGTGGCAAGGGGTAAAGCCTGGGGCATGTTGTGAGGAGAGACCAGCGACATTGGGAACCTGGGATTGAGATGGTAGTAGGGCGGAAGCAAGATTTTCGACGTAGTTGGTGGGGAATGAGGGTAGAGGGTGCCCACTAATCCAAGCCTGGTACATCTCCGTTATCTGGCGTTTCAACCTTTGGGCCTCTTCTTTCAACTCAAATTCCGATTTGATAACACCTATGTCCGATCCCTTACTAGTCATGGCTGTCTTGCTGTTTGACCTAGCGTACATGGATGACTCGCCCGAATGCCACAAACTAACCACCTGCCTGTACTCAATACATCAACAACAACCTTGTTAGCGATTAGGGCTTTAACAGATTGGTAACCGCACCTTTTGGGGAATGAATGCATCTAAGCAGTTAACCGTTTCTATTATGCATTTGCTCGGCTGCTTGCGTCATCTCGGCCTTTCTTTTGTTTCCCTATGCAACTTTTCTCTCTCTTTTCCTTCTTTTCTTCTTTTCACCTTTGCCTTGGTTTTTCTTGTTCCTATTCCCTCCTTTCCTCGAATTTCTTTCATTTTCTCTTTTTCTTTCATTGTTTTTTCGCTCTTTTCTTTCCCTTTCCTCTCTTGTTTTTCCTTTCATTTTCTCTCTTCTTCTTCTTCTTCTTCTTCTTCTTTTTTCCCTTTTTCTTTTGGTTACGGTCGAATCCTATGGAGATTTCCTACGTATCATGACCCCGCATGAATCAGACCAAGCGTAGTTCTTGCAAATAAACGCAAAAATAAGGAAATAATTTTGAATTTTTCAAATTTCATTAATAAAACCCCGATTACAAAGCTACTAGATTACTTGTTTTTCTTGAAAAGGAAACTACAAAAATAGACTCAAAATAACAAAATACAGACTCGATGATTAAAAACTAGATCAAGAGTACATCAAAGCTTCAAATCCTAGGGCCCGCGAGGCATCATTCGGCATCGCCGCGGGCCTACGTGCAAGAACCCTTTGTAACTGCTCCAAATCATTCATAACCTGACGAACAAATATCATCACTGTAGCAAAGAAAGTGGTACGACCCATCCTTTCGCCGGCTTGACATTTCATGACAATATAATCTGCAATGCCTCTAATTCTTTCCCTGATCTGGCCTTTTTCCTGGAGTAGTCGGCTTATCTGCTGGTTGCGAGCTTCTAACACCTGGGGGTCGTGGAAATGATGGTCTTGCAACAGCTTTATTTCTTTCTCCATCTCGGCCATTAGCCTATAGCACTGTTCCCTTTCAGCCTGAAATTCTTTGTCCTGCCGGGCTGCCTTATCTTCAAGGGTGTTCATCTTTCTTTTCAGATTAGCAATGGTTCCCTCATAATTTCTTTTCATTTGTTGCACAAATTGGGCTCTTTCCTCTGTCTTCTTTGCCCATTGTGCCCGGAGTTTTGCCATATTCCCCTCAGATTTCTCCAACTCATTTTGGCCCTCTAAGACCTGCTTTTTCAGCCCATTTATCACTCTCTCATCGAACCGACTTCTTTCTTGATTTTTAGCAGCTATTTTCATTTGTCGGATTTTCTCTTTTCATATTTGTCGGATTTTTCCTTCCGGAAATGCAGCTTTTGGAACTAACTCAATGATTTGTCCGCTCAGGTCTTCATCATTGTGAACAGTTTGGAATCTTCCTAGTTGCCTCAGAACTCGGTAAAGAGCGTAGGGTTGGATGCTTCGAATGCCCATCAAAAGAATATAAGGTACTTCTGCCAATGTGTACACAACCTCAGTAGCGGGAAGCCACCCGAAAGCCCATTCAACTTTATCCGCAGTCAAAGATCTCAAACAGGATAGCCAAGCCTTGGTGCCCTCGGGGAACTCAATACCTGTTACCCGGGTTCCAAACTCCTCGATACAACTCAGCCCGGTTAAACCATAGTTCATATACCCCGTGCGATGACAAAGGTGCTCCTGTATCCATAACTGTAACAACAGATTACAACCCTGAAAGAATTTTACACCCTCTCGGCATAAGGTCAAAGCTCGATACATTTATGCCACAATCAGGGGAACCACCGTGCTGTTAGACTTCTTTATAGCAACATCCAACATTCCCACAAGGCCAATATCTATGTGACCGTCTTTTCGTGGACAGATCACGACCCCCAGAAAAGCTACCATGAAAGCCAATCCCCGCCGGGCCTCCCATTTATCTTTGTTCCCAGCGTGTGTCAAACCGGTGTTAGGCTCCTCGAAACCTCGCGGGTTGCCATATCGGTGGTATAGAAATGAAGTGTGCAACACCCTTCTTCTAGATGCTTATCTTGAATGTCCCGACTAATGCTCAACAGGTCCAAGAATCTGTGGAGGGTGACTGGTCTCGGTGCCAATGGGTATCTGCTCCTAAGGTTCCCGTTGAGACCCGCATATCCCGCAATCTCCTCTAGTGTGGGTGTAAGATCGAAGTCCGAGAACCGGAATACGTTACGGGTTGGGTCCCAGAAAGGTATTAGTGCTTCAACAATGTCCGTCCTTGGTTTGATGTTCAACAATCCAACGAGACCACCCAAAACCTTGACTACTGTTTCTCTGCTGCCTTTCCCCAAGTCATTCCACCACATATGGAGCTTCAAAGGGATCTCACTCAGGACTGAGAAGGTTTCAATGTTAACTGTAGTCATCCTGCACATTTATTTAAAGGAATTTAATGACTTATTTTAACCTATAAGGAAAAATGTGGCTATTTAAAGAAAATGGCTATTTAATGACTCATTTTGACTTAAAAGAAAAAGTGGTTATTTTTCCAAAATTTTATTTTTTTTTTTAAAAAAAACAAAGACTTGATTTTGCAAATACGTCCTTTCAGCACTTCCGGGTGGGAGATTTTAAGGTTGTGCCCGCAAACCATTTAAAAATGACTCAGGGTGGCTGTTCTTGCAAAAACAGCCTTCCGGCGCCCTTTTGGGGACATTCGGCTTATTTTAAACAAGAATGGCATCACCCGACTTATTTTGACAAAAATTAAAGTTTTGGTATTTTGGCTATTTTTTCAAAAGGGAGGTTGGACCCGATGAGGGTTGCCTACGTATCTCACATCCGGTGAGAATCAAACCAGTGTAGTTCGGGCAGTTATGTCAAAACCTAATATTTGTTAAAAGATCTTTTCATTTCTTTTCAAATATTCTATTTTTTTTTTCATTTTTTCAAAAATCCGGCAGCATTTCAGTACTATTTGGGCATCGGTTTTTTCCAAACAAGTGGTTACCCTCGCTTAGCCCTAACACTGCTATTTTTCTCAATTTTTTCTCATTATATACAAGCCGGTCAACATGCAAATCCAAAGCAAATGAATGCACAAGTAGCACGTAAGATGCATCAGGATGGTCTTTTCATTTCAGGTCACCTGTCCTAGACGGACCCAACCCCTGTGTTGAGTCCCCTAAGCCAAATGCACATGATGCAAACAAATGTTCCTACTAGGGATCCGGCATGAGGTTTTGTTCTTCTAGGTTTAAACCCTAGGTTTATTGGTCTAGACCTGGCTTACCCGAGTGAACAACTAGAGCCGAGGGGGAGGCAGCGTACCGGGGATACAGAAGCTCCGCCGGCTTAGCAACTTATCCAAACCTCGTTCTAAATGGGAAAAGACTCTAAACAGAAGAGAAGCTACACGAAGGGCACCCTTCTCCATGATGTAGAAGACTCAGAGAGAGGAAGGGATTCGCAACAGTTCATATATACAATTCACCAAATATCAAAGCGGTAAAGCATTTAGCACATTAAGCCCAAACATGTAACAAAATCAGATAAAGCCAAATATAACAATTTAACTGAGCTCGAATTCTGAACCCTGAACCAAAAGTTCTGGGTTCTTGTCCCCAGCAGAGTCGCCAGAGCTGTCACACCTCCCTTTTTCATTACTCCCCCGAAAAGAGGGTATAATAAAGGGAGTTTTTCCAATTAAAGGACAATCGAAACGGGATTTGTTTTATCAAAAGATTCAGAGTCGCCACTTGGGAGATTTATGGTGTCCCAAGTCACCGGTTTGAATCCCGAATCGAGGAAAAGGTTTGACTCTGTTTAGCAATCGCGAACCAGAAATCCGGGTAAGGAATTCTGTTAACCCGGGAGAAGGGGTTAGGCACTCCCGAGTTCCGTGGTTCTAGCACGGTCGCTCAACTGCTATATTTGGCTAAAATCAGATTTTAATACATTTTGAACCTATGTGAAAATTTTAGCTTTTAACCGCTTTTATTCAATTTTTAAAGAAGATTAAGCATCGTGTAAAACATGTCTTTGGATCGCGTCACATGAAATGCACCCGCAATCCGAAACACATTTTATTCAACGTTTTAGGATTTGGATTTGGGTCACGTAAAATGCACACCCGAGTTTAAGAAGGTAATATTATTAAAAGACGTGCCTAATGCAATTAACGCGTTGTTAACTTTGCGGGAGGCCACGGAAATTTGCTAAATGGCACGTCCCGAGTTCTAAGGATTTTTAAAAAAAATAATTAAAGAGGGCCACACAATTTGTGATTTTTGTTTGGCGCGGCGCACCTTGATTCCAAGGTTATTTAAACTAAAGGCTCGGAGGGCCATAAGCTACTCGTTTTAATCATATGGCTCACCTTCATCTAACTACAGGGATTTGGTTATTTAATACTAAATGCAACTAAAGGTCTTATTCAAGTAACCAGAAACTTATATTAGACAAAATTAATCATTTGAATAGAAGGGAAGTTCGACCCGGTATAGATGAACCAGTGGGCCAACGGAAGAAGGTAGCCCAAGTCTCATTAGGAAGAAATTGTTGTGCTTGGGCCTAAGGGTGAGACCAAGTTCTCAAACCCGCCTCTCCTACGCGAAAGACTCGACATCGAGTCTCCATAGTGCACAGCTAAATGCCTTAAGGGATAAATACTTGGATGCAAGTTCGAAAGGCCAGATATTGGGACCACACCTATGCAAATAGACTTTGAACATTATTTTTTATTGATCAATAGGCAGTTACACTTCAACAATGAAAGCAATACAGGTTTGAAAGCAATTGACAGCCTTATTTTAACGACACATGCTATAAGCAAACTTTGCCTTCCAAATCTCCAAACCAGATTGAAACCAAGTTCGAAGCCTTAAAACTTAAACCAAAATTTATAAGAACAGAGCTTCATACAGTACTAATAGTATGCTTGTTTTTAACCAACTGAAACACAAGTCATATCAGAAACACCAACTGTTTTAGACTAAAACCCAAACAGAATTCAAAATATACCTAAATTGCAAATACAACTATGACCTTCAAGACTAAAACATGAGTGATTCTCAGCAGGAAACTCACAAATCTGAACCGCGTATTCAATATCAAGCATGAATTCGAATAATCAAAGTCCATGGTTCACTCATTGACACAGACGCAGAATGTTACACCAAGTCACTTTCACATACACAGTTTCAGAGGAAAGAAAAAGGTCCTGAATAACATCTATAACTAGGAATCTAATTACAAAACACATAAATAGTAAAAGGAAAATGGGAATTCAGCTTCAAACAGGATCTTCATTTAACCAAACTTCAGATCTTTACATGCATCAGCAATCATGCTTCAACCATGGGCTAAGGAAATACCTGGAGACTTGAAAGAGAACAGAAGAGGGTAGTGAGAGCAAAGAACAACAGCAGCAGTAGAAATCAGCAGCAACCACACAGCCCAGATTTAGCGAATGAAACCAGGAAATTAACTCAAAACCTAATGGAACAGTAGTTTCAACACAGTTTGATCAAAAACCTTCCAAAATAATATCAAACCAACTCGAATCCTATTACTGAACACTATTGTTTTTAGAACTCAAAAGAATCAGAAGTCACTGAAGCTCAAGGGAGCATCAGAACTCTTGTATTTTTCTAGAATTCTATTTCTATATCTCCTCTTTTTATTTTCTGCGTGTGTATTCTTCTCCCCCCTTAAAATGAAAGGCAAAAGGCCCTTATATAGGCACACCTAAGGCAGCCTTGGCCTGACTAAACAATTCCCTTTTTTACCCCTCTTTTTGATTATTTTACCCCTCTAAAATATTTGAGAATTCCTGCTCCCTAACAGACTAGTGCTCACCTTATCCTTTAGAACCTTCTTCCTAACAGAAATGATTCCCTCCCAACCTGAAATCCCTGAATTATCCTTTGCCCAACCAATTATTACTACCCTTACCCCTTCCTTTGAGACCCTAGAGTTTCTAGACTGACATTTGACTCCCCTATAGGTTTCCTGAAGTGTGACAAACAGGACTACTCAAATGCTAAGGATTCAAACAGATCAAAATATGAAACTCTTAAAAGAGATGCTGAACTTTTGACAATTGAAAACAACCTAATCATGAATCAAGCACTCAAGCATTCACAGGATCATTTAAACCAACATTTGAACAGAAACTCAATTACAAAGCTTATCGCAATTAAGCTAAGCAATGATTTAAACAAGTCTAAACCTAAATTAACCGACATGAAACACACAAGCTTATTAACCACAGAAATTAAAACACCAAACAAAGGGGCATGACTTATAAAATTCGATTAACAGGATAAACAAGAACAAGACTTAATTCGAACTCAGAACCTGAACATGAAGTTTAAACCAAAGGAAAAGGGATGAGGAGGAAGATGAATCAATTGAAGAAAAATCAAAAGGAATGAAGAAGAACTTACCTAGTTGAACAGGATTGAACCCAGGACTCGAACCATTGACTTTGTCCCAAATAACGTCACCCATTTGTTCTTGGCAAGAACAAATAAACAACGTTATTTGAGGGACAAAACCAACCAGAACTCGAGATAAACCCTCAAGCACCCATTTAGGATTTGGACTTCTGGAACCCTAGATTTAAAATTCGAACAGTTTTAGGGATATTTGAGAGGAATTGAGTGTGGATTTCGAATAAGGGGAACGAAGTGGTCATAGGGTGTGACATTGGGGTGGTTTGGTGGTGGCGCCGCCACTGGAGACATTGTGGCGGCGCTAGGGTTCATGATTTCGAATCAAGATTCGAGGGATTTGGGTAGGTTTTGAAGGAAACTGGTTGTGGATTTGTGATGAGGAGGCAAAGGAGAAGCTGTGGTGTTAATTTCGGGTGGATCAGAGTGGTGTATGGCATCGCCGCCAGCAGAGGTTTCAGGGGCGGCGGGCTCTAGGGTTTCTAGAGGATGAGGGAGATGAGAGACGAAGGGGGTGGGGGGTGTTCGGACAGGGGGGTGGGTAGCGTTCAGACATATATATATTATTGTCTCCCTAGTTCTCAGCCGTTGGATCGAGAGACCTCGACGGCTGAGATTCACTAGAGGCAAAACGGGGTCATTTGGTATTGCTGGGGAGATTGGGTCGGGTGAGGGTGGATTGGGCTTGGCTTAACGGGTTTGGGAGGGGTCCGTTTGGGCTGAGAGATGGGGAATTTAAACAAAGCCCAAAATCTGATCCAAATCCTTTTGCTTTCTCTTTTTTTTTCGATTTTTTCTAATTTCTTATAATTCCAAAAATTTTCTTCTTAAATTGAAATCTAAACTTACATCTTAGAACCTAATTAACCTAAAACAACCTACATGATAATTATCCAAATAATACATAAAACTAATTAAAAGAAAAACTACTCAAAAATCAAAGATTAAAATTAAAGAGTGCAAAATGACTTATTTTTATGATTTTCCTTTTATAAAATAACTTATTTACTAATTAATCCTAAAAATGTGAAAATAGATCCTAAGTGCAAATGCAATGTATTTTTTTGTGTTTTTATTAAAGAAAATAAACATGCACACATAAATGCAAATAATTAACAGAGAATGCCACAAAAATCTGAAGAAATTGCAAATAAATAAAGGAAATTATTTTGTTTTGAAACTATGGGAATAATTCATATAGGGCAAAAATCACGTGCTCACAGTGCTTAGGGAGTTGTATTCACTATACCCATATGTATCCTACCTGTCCCACAGCCAACATTACAACCAAATAAAGTCCTACTTGATTATAGACCAAATGAGCTCGATTAGTTGAGTATTACACTACGGGCAAGCCTGTGGTGCGTTGTTTGTGGCATAAGAATTTATTTCTGAGGGTGAGTGAAATCTTACGTGTTTGAATTCCTCAACGTGTGAATTATAATGACATGACACAAGTCTCATTAGTGGTGAGTAGGCACGTGATTAATGAAAGAAATGTAAGTCTGGACCTATGACTGAGAGTATGAAAGTCGGTTAAGGACACTACGTGGCTAGAGAGGGACTCCACTCTTGAGGTTAGGAGGTTACGCTAAGGTATTCTATCTATGTGAATTATTCTTGGTATAAGGAGTAGGGAAGTGACCCAGAGATGATTAGGCCTATAGAGTGTGGTTTTGTTGCTAGAAGACTAGCAACGATTTAAGTGTGGGGTGTTGATAGTAGCCTACATTATGCGTTGTAGATGCTATTTATGCTCTATATTAACCATACCTTATTGATATTTTAAGTGATAAATGATAACAAAATGCTCTAATTGAGGTTTTTATGCTTTGCAGGAGCTACTCCGAGTTAGGAGGAGAATATAGAATGTTTTGGGGTAGAAAATGAAGATACAAGGCCAATCGAGAAGAGCCCGGATGAAAATGAGCAAGAAAAGGCCAAGAAAAACTGGGCAATAGTCCACCGCGATCGCGGTCGGACCGCGGCTAGCAGTGAAAGAAGTGGAAAACAGAATGGTCGTAAATCACCGCGGTTGTCCCGCGATCGCGGTCGACCTGGAGGAAGCCAAGAAGTTTAAGGGCTAAAGTGTAAAGCGTGGGAAACTTATCCTAACCCTATATAAACTCAACAAACTCGCCCAAGTCAAGGTTAAGCTTGTTTTTAGACTCAATTGGAGGCAAGAACAAGTGTGAGAAGATCAAGACACTAGTTTTTCATTCTTCTTCTTGTTATCATTATTTTGTGAACTATGAATTATTTTATGTTTTTATCTTCTTTGCCCATGAGTAGCTAAACACTTAATTTAGGGTTGATGGAACCAATTGTTAGATGAAGTTTTGACTCAGTTTTGTTATAATCTAGCGGAGATTATTATATGATTGTTCAACTATGTTTTGTTTGATGATTAATTGAATGGCCCTCGGTTAATCGCGTCAAATTGCCTTGTGTTGCTTGAGAAAGAATACATAGATTGTTATTGAACAACACCACTTTTGGGTAATTGAAGAGATTCATTACTTGAATTTAAAAGTGGGCTTAGAGATAACGAAATTTTAGTGGGATAATTCAGAGCTGCATAAATTATCAGCTAGAGTAGTTCGAGAGAATGCTCTAGTAAATTATCGTAGTTGATCGAGAAATAATTACGGTAACCCATAGCTCATAATCCTCATAGAATATTACGGCGAGATTATAGCAAAAGAGTTAAGAATTAAGCTAGCAATTGGGGAAATCAATACCCTAGATCTTTTTACGATTGAATTATCATTAATTTGGAATATTGTTAGTTTTAATATCCTTTTACTTTTGTTAAAAAAATCTCACTATTTATTGATAAAAATCTTGCATCCGGAAATTGTTTGAGCTTGTACTAGCATCACTAAGAGTTGTAACAGATAGGTTAGTTCCCTGAGGATTAGACTCCGGACTTGTAAACCAGATTATATTTGCAACGACCGCTTTGTCTTTTATAAGGCATAGTTGGGCGTGATCACTAACCAAATAACAATTTCATAAAATTCAATTTTCAAATTCAAAACTTTTTAATGTCTGCCAATAAAATTGTCATCTCTGTAGGTGATGAGAAGAAGCTCCATGAACGATTATTAAGTGAAGGCAAGAAAAGGAATTTAGGGCTTCAGACAAAGGAAAGGAGATTTCCGACAAAGGAAGATGTTTCGTATATAACAAGGAATAAGAAAGTTTTATTTGCACAAAAGGACTTGAGATATGGAGCAATCACAACCATTGATGAAGGAATTGATAGATTTAATCTCAAACACTCAGAAAAAGTGAGAGATAGCTGTGAAGCATTGGGTGCCAAAATTATTTCACACATGTGAGACGTGTAGATAAGCACTGCAAAGAATAAATGTAGTTAGTTTGTTAATTGGTAGCAAATAACAATTAGACAACTGTACAGGATTTTATTTTTTTTTATGATTATTTATATACATAGAATATACAGAGGATATTTTTGTATATATAGGGCAGTCCATGGAATAAAATTTACACAGAAAAATTCTGCACATTCTCTCTTCAATTCTTCATAATCTTTCATGGTATCAGAGCAGTGAAGCTCGATCCTTGAAGAAAGTTTTTATCATCTTCTCTGTGAGAATTTTCCATCACTTTCATCATGGGTGACACTACTGACACCTCTCTAACTCAATCTACACCTGAGAATGCAATCACCATTGACCAGAATCACCCCTACTTCCTTCATTCATCTGATGCTCCTGGAATGACACTTGTCAATGCTGCCTTTGATGGTAGAGGTTTTCAGGACCGGAGAAGATCAGTTCTGATAGCTCTTTCAGCTAAAAATAAATTGGGATTTATCAATGGTTCATGTCTTGCACCTGCTATCACTTCAAAAGATTATCAACCTTGGAGCATATGCAACGACATGGTGACATCCTGGCTGCTGAACTCACTGTCTAAAGACATTGGAGACAGTGTAATTTACTCAAAATCTGCAAAAGACCTCTGGACAAGCTTGGAGCACAGGTTTGAGCAGTCAAATGGAGCAAAATTATACCACCTGAGGAAAGAACTATCTGGATTAGTACAAGGTACAAATGACATAGCAAGCTACTTCACAAGACTCAAAAGATTGTGGGATGAATTGGACTCACTCAACTGTGATGTCAAATGCAATTGCCTATGTGTTTGTAAGCAGAAATTGGAGAAGTCACTGGAGGATGAGAGACTCGTTCAATTCCTTATGGGATTGAATGATGCTTATGGTCAAGCAAGGGGAAATATACTCATGATGAACTCTCTACCCAACATAAATCATGCCTACTCCCTTGTTCTCCAGGATGAAAATCAAAGAGAAGTCTATGCTAATCCTCTCATTTCTCCTGATTCCTCATCATTCATGGTAGGGAATCAAGGCAATTCAATTCAAGGGAATTTTCCACAAAGGAATGGGAAGCAGTCACAAAGATTTACTGGACAACCTCAGAAGTATGGGAATAATCCTCAAAAGCCTGGGTTTCCATCGCAAAGGACCTCAACTTTCAAAGGAAAGAAGACAAAGTTCAACCCTAATGTATCTTGCACCCATTACAAGAAGACATGACACTCTGTGGCTGATTTTTACAGGATCATAGGCTTTCCCGAGGATTTTAAGTTCACTAATGGGAAAGGAAATCAGGGAACAATCATAAGCAATGGGGTTTTATCTGGAGAACAGGGAGAAGATCTAAACAACAACAACTACAATCAAATACTGAACCAACACCTTTCCAAAGATCAGTTTTCACACTTGGTTCAATTGATCAAACAGGTCAAAGTGGGAGAATCAGGAAGTTCTAGCTCAGAGATTAATGCAAATGCTGTAGCTGGTACAATTATCAAATATTCTGGAACCTATTTCTCAGTTTTTAATACAAGCACTTGGATCATAGATTCAGGGGCTTCAGAACACATGTGTTTTGACTCAAATGCTTTTATCTCTTTATCTCCTCTTCCAGTTCCTATAAATATTAATCTTCCTAACTCTTTCAAAGTCACAGTCACTCATATAGGCAGGATTTCTATCTCACCTAATTTTGTTCTGGAAAATGTTCTCCATGTCCCAAGTTTCAGATACAATTTACTATCAGTGAATAGATTTTGTTCACAATTTTATTGCATTATCTCATTCTCATCTGGTCAATGTCTGTTGCAGGCCCCTTTAATGAAGATGCCTCAAGTTTTTGGTGAAGCTAGAGAAGGATTATACCTATTGGAGCCTAATGCTGATAGTACCAAGTTTATGAATCAAGAAAATGTAGTTCAAACATCAAAACAGAATGTTTTTAGTCATGTTTCAGTTCCTTTTCAATTCTCCGCAAATGCAATTTCTGATATAAACCTTTGGCACATTATGTTGGGGCATTTGCCTTTTTCATCAATGAAGCATCTCAGATTTATTTCATTTCCTTCCAATGCTGAATATTTATGTGATATATGTCCTAAAGCTAGGCAAACTAGGAATCCTTTTCCTTTAAGTCAAATTAAATCCAAAAGAGCATTTGAGTTAATACATGTTGATATTTGGGGTCCATACAAAGTTCCTACTTATAATGGATTCAAATATTTTCTAACTATTGTGGATGATTTCAGCAGAGGGACTTGGACATTCTTGATCAGTACCAAAAGTAATGCTTTTGGGGTACTAAAGAATTTTTTAACAATGGTTGAAAGACAATTTGGTGTGAAAGTGTAGAAACTAAGAACAGATAATGCTTTTGAGCTTGGGAAAGGATCTCAAGAAGCTGCTTTTCTTTCCTCTCAAGGAATAATTCACCAAACATCTTGTGTTGGAACCCCTCAACAAAATGGTATAGTTGAGAGGAAACACAGACATCTTCTGGAAATGGCAAGAGCATTGCTCTTTCAATCACAAGTCCCTATTTGTTACTGGGGTGGGTGTCTGTCGACTGCTACATTTTTAATTAACAGGCTGCCTTCTAAGGTACTTAAGGGTCAAACCCATTATTTCATGCTGTTTGGACATCCCCTTCCTATGATTCTCTTAGAAATTTTAGTTGTCTTTGTTATGTTTCTACTTTATCAAGTGGTAGAAACAAATTTGACCCAAGAGCAAAGGCATGTGTGTTTTTGGGCTACCCGTTGGGTCAAAAGGGTTACAAGTTGCTAGAATTGAACAACAAGAAGATTATTGTCTCCAGAGATGTTCATTTCTATGAATCCCAGTTCCCATTTGCTACATCTGCCCCTTCCATAAATCCCATTTTCCCTATATCCTCACCTTCTGATAACTCACCACCTAATCCAACACCCTGTACCATGGATCCTGCAATTGTATTGCCCTCCTCACCTAATCCTAGCATAGTCAACTCACCTCACTTCTATAATTCTCTTGATACTCCTGAGCAGAGTAGAAATAACTTATCTAACTCTCCTGATACACCTGGACAGAGTCAGACTCCAACTCAAATCCTTAGGAAGACAACCAGAGTGAGTAAATGGCCTAGTCATCTAAATGATTATGTTTGCAACAACATTTACCTGACAGATTTGACTACCTCCTGTTTTGCTCAACCTAGTAAACCTCATGTCTATTCTTTTGGAGCTTTATCTAATCACAATCAGCACATCATGCAATCTATTTCAGAAATTTCAGAACCTAGTAGTTTCTCTCAAGCCTCTATGCATCCAGGTTGGCAACAAGCAATGGTTTCAGAGATTAAGGCTTTGGAAGCCAACAACACTTGGGAAGTGACTATTTTACCACCCGGCAAGAAAGCTTTACCTTGTAAATGGGTATACAAGGTAAAACACAACTCCGATGGAACTGTAGAACGACTGAAAGCCAGGTTGGTGGTGAGGGGGGATATACAGGGAGAGGGAATCGACTATACTGAGACATTTTTCCCAGTGGTCAAGATGACTACCATACGCTGTCTAATGGCAATAGCAGCTAAGAATAATTGGCCTATTTATCAATTAGATGTCAATAATGCATTCCTACACGGGGATTTACAAGAAGAGGTTTTTATGAAGTTCCCGGCAGGTTTATCTTCTCCTAGTCCTAATCATGTGTTTCTCCTCAAGAAATTGTTATATGGTTTAAAGCAAGCTTCACGGCAGTGGTATGCTCGGTTTGCTGGTGCACTAAGCTTCAAAGGGTATTCTTCTTCCTTAAACGACTATTCATTGTTTTTCAAAAAGCAAGGGACTTTCGTTTGTATTATTGCTGTCTATGTAGACGACATTCTTATTAGTGGAAATCATCCAGAAGAAATCACAACACTCAAAAACTTTCTTAATACTGAGTTCAAGGTCAAAGATTTGGGAAGTTTACATTATTTTCTAGGCATGAAAGTCCTCAGAGAAAAGCAGGGGATAATTGTTTGTCAGAGAAAGTTTACCTTGGATTTATTGAAGGAATTTGACGTTTCTGATCATCCTTGTGTCTCATCTCCTCTTGAGCCTTCGTCGAAACTGATCGCAGATGAAGGGGACTCTCTTCAGGACCCCACTGTGTATCGACATCTTGTTGGAAAACTGAATTATCTCATACACACACGCCCGAATTTATCATTTGTAGTGCTGAAGCTTAGTCAATACATGCAAAATCCACGATCTCTCATTTCAAAGCAGCTCTTCGAGTATTGCGTTATCTAAGATCAGATCCTGGCCAAGGAATCCTTTTGAACTCTGACCCATCTCTTCGTCTGCTTGCTTTCTGCGACACTGATTGGGCGTCTTGTCCGGAGAGTCGCCGCTCCGTCAGTGGTTTTTATATCACCCTTGGTGCATCACCAATTTCTTGGAAGTCTAAGAAGCAGGCATCTATTTCCTTATCTTCTGCAGAAGCGGAGTATAGATCTATGCGTCGTGTCGTCGCTGAACTCACTTGGCTCACTCGCCTTCTTGACGACCTGTCAATCTCACCATCACTGCCAGTTCCTATTTTTTCCGATAGCAAGGCGGCGATTCATATTGCCCGCAACCTAGTTTTTCATGAAAGGACGAAACATGTCGAATTGGACTGCTATTTCGTTCGGTAACGGTTTTTGCCTGGGCTAATCACTCTCTCTTTTGTTCCTTCCTCTGCCCAACTTGCCGATTTGTTTACTAAATCACTCTCAGGACCTTCACATAATACTATTCTTAGCAAGTTGGGGGTCACTTCTTTACCCTGCAACTTGAGGGGGGATGATGAGAAGAAGCTCCATGAACGATTATTAAGTGAAGGCAAGAAAAGGAATTTAGGGCTTCAGACAAAGGAAAGGGGATTTCCGACAAAGGAAGATGTTTCAGATATAACAAGGAATAAGAAAGTTTTATTTGCACAAAAGGACTTGAGATGTGGAGCAATCACAACCATTGATGAAGGAATTGATAGATTTAATCTCAACCACTCAGATCAAGTGAGGGACAGCTGTGAAGCATTGGATGCCAAAATTATTCCACACATGTGAGACGTGTAGATAAGCACTGTAAAGAATAAATGCAGTTAGTTTGTTAATTGGTAGCAAATAACAATTAGACAACTATACAGGATTTTATTTTCTTTTATGATTATTTATTTACATAGAATATACAGAGGATATGTTTGTATATATAGGGCAGTCCATGGAATAAAATTTACACAAAAAATTCTGCACATTCTCTCTTCAATTCTTCATAATCTTTCAGTAGGCGTACTACTATTGATATCTGACATCTTTAGATCAAAGGTTTATCACTGAAGTTAAAAATAGATAATCTAGCAGAATTTGTCCTATGCACTACCCATTTGCTGAAGCTTTAGTAGGCAGGTTCCATGGTTTCTCACAAGGATTTCAAGGCTAATACCCCAAAAAAAAAAAAAAAAAAAAAAAAAAAAAAATTTGAAGTGTTGGTGAAACTTTTAAGTAACTAATTACACATCCCTAAACTAACTGGAATCTGGATTCTGTTTTTCGTTTTCAATTTTCGTCCCTATAATTATTTTGTATATAATTGATAAATTGTATATCAACTTGTAACTAATCTAAAACTCAATAGTGATGGTTATAAATAAGTTTAATATCGCTAAGTAGAAATTACTTATATTGTTTTTCAAAATGATACTTACAAAGTGATTCAAATGAAAGCTTTGGAATCTGATTTTGATTTGGTTAATTTTTTTAATCTTTTTAAGTTGTAAGCTCTTCTCAACTCAAGACGTTGAATTTTAAACTGACTTAAATGCTCATTGCATTCAAGCAAAGCATAAAAGGATTTGTTACTTTTTTTTGTTAGACGAAGTATAACTTTCTTAAATTTTGAATCTGATTCCAGCATTATTTTTTTTTTTCATATTTCCAAATGTTGCTTACACGGAATTTTCATTAACTGATTAATTTCTATACATGATCTCATGAAGAACGAAAGATGGCAATAATATAATTTAACCTTATCATAAAATTATGCATATTGCTAATATTCTTTCCTTATTCAAGTAGTTGCTGTCTCATTTTGTTTGACTTAAAGACAGGTTGGAGAAAAACTAATTTTGGCCTAACACATATTTTGTCCTTCCAACTTGTATGCAAATCCCTTTAGTAAACGCTAACACACTCCATAAGTCTTTATTGAAATTGCGAAAATAAATTATTTTAATTGTATTTTGATGGTTTGTAAAATTTTATGAAACAAAACCTACTTTTTCTTTGAATTCCTACATGCCAAGAATGATAAAATCATATCGTAGAAGCTAACAATATTCATGTATCAATTTTTGAATTTAATTAAAAAGTATCTCCAGCTTTAATCAAAAGAATACATTCTACTATCTAATAATAAATTCAAAAGTAAAAGAAAAATATTGTGGTCTATGAGAAGTTTTATTGTGTGTCTCACACAACTTACATTAGTTGTGTGAGCTCCTTTTTGTCTCACAAATTTGTGGACTCCCATCTTACACTCCTGGGTCCACAAAAATCTGGGTCCACAAAAATGTGAGACAAAAAGATACCTCATACAACTAATGTCAGTTGTATGAAACACAAAATAAAATTTTCCGTGGTCTACAAACATGAAAAGGAAATTAGTTCATAGGCAACAATTGTTGGAAAGTAAAGAAGAGAAAAATGTGGCAGTACATGACATCATCAGAGTGTCAGATTGTAATGTATAGCCCGTTTGGCCAAGCTGCAAAAATCGGCTTATTTTGAGAAGTGCTTTTTTTCAAAAGTGCTTTTCTCAAAAGTATTTTTGCTGAGAAGCAGTTTGTGTTTGGCTAATTAGTTTGAAAAATACTTCTGAGCAGCAATTAGTGTTTGGCCAAGCTTTAAAAAACTGCTTCTAAGTGTATTTTTCTCAAAAGTGCTTCTCAAAAAAGTATTTTTGGAGAGAAGCTACTTTTTTCTGCTTCTCCAAAACTGCTTCTGCTTCTACTCAAAAGCACTTTTTTTTCCTTCCAAGAGCTTGGCCAAACACCTCAATTTTTGGCCAAAAGTGCTTTTGGCAAAAAAAAAAAAAAACACTTTTGGCCAAAAAGAAGCTTGGCCAAACAGGCTAGTAGAAGCGCAAGTAAGGGGTTCTGGGGTTGGCGTGTCAAACCAAAAACATAATGGGCCCACCATAATCAATACACAACAGCTGCAATTTAGCTTTACGTAGCTACTAACAATGTCCAAATAATGCTGCAGCGAGTATAACTCTTTCAAACAACCTGTCACGACCCAAAACTAGGTAAGCCTAACATTAACTGAAATAACATTGATATTTATTAACTTCAAATGATATTTCTCTAAATAATTTACAATTCCCAAAACCGGTAGTACAAGTCACAAGCCTTTCTAAGAGTAGTTATACAATATAAATACATCACTATTCCGAAACAAAGGGAACAGATGGAAATAAGTACAATTGAAGGTGACTCTAAGGAATGCGAACGCTACAGTAGGTTTACCTTGAGTCTCCACCACAACGAATAGCTACTATCAATCAAATACCTGGGTCTGTACACAAAAATGTACAGAAGTGTAGTATCAGCACAACCAACCCCATGTGCTGGTAAGTGCCTAGCCTAACCTCGGCGAAGTAGTGACGAGGCTAGGACCAGACTACCAAATAAACCTGTGCAATATAGCGTACAAAATAATAGGAAGCAGATAACAATGATGGCAACAATGATCAACCAGTGATATAAATAGCAGGCAACAAGAACACCATAAATGCTTCTCAACAAATAATAAATACAAGTGCAATCAATTAATCGAGTCCTTCAAATATAAATCTTTCGCCTATAAATCCTTCAGGTAATAATTTCTAAGATAATATGCTTCTCAATAAATATATTTCGAATATATTATCTTCAAATATGAATCTTCCAAGTAAGCATCTTTCGAATATAATTCTTTCAAGTAAAGGTCACCTTGTGACGCCTCATTTCATAATCATAGATAATATAGGTCTCAACCCACTTTCATATTTTCACGGCACCTCGTGCCCATATTTATGTCACAACCGCACGGATAACTCATGTGCCATTAAATAAAACCATAATATTTTTCCCGGCACCTTGTGCCCACATATTTCTATCTCACGTTGTACAACAATATTCTCATGTTACTCAGTTCATAGGTTCCATAATCCAATACAATTAAGAACGTTCAAGGAGCCTCATTCCCTTAACATAAAGTAGAGTACAACTTCCGACCCAATTAGGAAATCAATAAGAAAAGATGAAGTTATTTTTTTTTAGAAATCATTTGATAAAGAAAATACCCTTTTCAATTAAAGTACAATATCAAATGAATTATTACCTTTAATACGAGAAATCAATAAATCAAAACATAGAAGAAATTCCTTTTTAGGTAAAGTACAACCTCAAACGGTTTAAGGAAAATTTAGCTGAGAAATCAATTGAGTTAAAAATGTAGCAATTGTGAAATTTGAAGTATTAAACATAAAAATAAATAAGGCGGGGTATTGTAAACACTATGGATTCCAACACAAAGGATCACAACAGTAAATGGATCTAAACAGTTAATACACTTGAATTGTTGATAACAAGTAAACACATCAAACAGAAAGTGCACGGCATCACCCTTCGTGCTTTAACACTCTCTCACCAAGACAATACACGGCATTACCCTTCGTGTTTTAACACTCTTCCTCACCCAAGCAACAAACATAAGGAAAATAGGGTAAGGGAATCTGTAACATCGAAATAAAATCAAGTAACAACAGAAAATCAGTAAATAAACGTAAAGGACAACATAACTCAATTAGAATCAGGAAAAATCAAGGACAAGTGCACGACATCACCCTTCGTGCTTTTACTCTCGTCCTCGCCATAAGAATCAATATAAACTGCACGGCATGACCCTTCGTGCTTTTACTCTCATCCTCACGGAATGGTACATCGTGCGGCACGGCATCACCCTTCGTGCTTTATACTCTTTCCTCACAAATCATACACGACATCACCCTTCGTGCTTTAACACTCTTCCTCACCCAAACAACAATCACAAGAAATAAGGGCAAGGAAATAAATGAAATTATAATAAAATCCCGGCAAGGGAACAATAGTACAACAATCAAATCCGGGCAAGGGAAACAATATCAAAATAATAACATCCCGGCAAGGGAGACAATATCATGATTCTCTCTCTCCTTTATGCTTTCACATTTACTTCACAACTCAATTCACAACTTGAGCCAATGCTCTATATTGTTCAACAATTCTATTCTTAACTTGAGCCAATGCTCTACAATGTTCAACAATACAATTCTCAACTTGAGCCAACGCTCTACAATGTTCAATTAACAATAATACTTTCGCAAGTCATATTCCTCAATAGAAATTATCATATAGAGCATGAACAATACGAAACGGAGTCACATTAATCAAAGTATAAGACTCACGGGCATGCTTGACACCAATATATAGATACTCATCACCATGCCTATACATCGTACTCAACAAACAACACATAGCAAATAGGACACAACTCCTAATCCCTCAAGCTATGGTTAGACCAAACACTTACCTTTTTGATGTTAGGCCGATATTCCAAAATAGCCTTCTTGCTTGAATTGACCTCGGAGAGGCTCAAATCTATCCAAATTAATTGTATAACTTTATTAAAATACATCAGAAATAATTCCGGATAATAAAACATAGACTTAAAAATTCACATTAAAAAGTCAACCAAAAGTCAATGCGGGACCCGCCTCTCGGAACCCGACTTGATTTTAATGAAATCCGAACACCCATTCCAATATAAGTTCTACCATACCAATTTTATCAAATTCCGACATCGGATTGTTCTTCGGATCTCAAAAATTCATTTTAGAAGTTTCTAAAATTTTTCTCCAAATTTTCACCCCAAATCACGAATCAAATGATGAATTCAGTGATAGATTCATGTACTCTAGCCAAATCTGAGTTAGAATCACTTACCCCGATGAATTTCTTGAAAAACCTTCGAAAAATCGCCAAAATCCGAGCTCTCTAGGTCAAAATATCAAATAAAACCCAAAACCTCGTATTTATAGAGTACCCCACAGATTTCCACCTCTGCGGTCCGCACAAAATCGACCGCGGTCCACACAAAACCAGTGCGGTCCGTACAAAAACGACCGCGGCCGCACAGGTTTTCCTTTGCAGTGACAGGCTTTAGTATTTTGGCCATAACTTTCGCTAATGATGTCCAAATGCCTATTATAATATGTTTCTGAAAACTAGATTCAAAGATATACAACTTTCGTTTTTGAATAATCCCCAAATTCCTTGTAGATTAAACGATATGAGCTTCCGAAGTTCGACCGACGACCTGCGGATTCTTCATGACCGCGGACCGCGGACCATTTTTCGCGGCCGCACTAAAACCACCGCGCCCAGCACTAAAACTTCTGCCCCCATCCATTTTCTAAGTTCCGGAATGTCCGGACTCGCTCAAAACTCACCCGAAACACACCCGAGGCCCTCAGAGCTCAACCCAAACATACCAACACCTCCCATAACATCATTAACACCTAGTCGAGCCTTCGAATCACTCAAAATAACATCAAAACACCAAATCAACTTCGGATTCAAGCTTAAGAACTTAGAAATTTCAAATTTCACAAACAATGCCGAAACCTATCAAATCAGGTCCGATTGACCCCAAATTTTGCACACAAGTCATAAATGACATAATGGAGCTATTCCAGCTTCTTAAGTCGGATTTTGATCTCGATATCAAAAAGTCAACCCCTCGGTCAAATTTCCAAACTTTCGTTTCTCATTTTCGCCATTTCAAGCCTAATTAAACTACAAACTTTCAAATAATTTTCCGGGCACGATCCTAAATCCAAAATTACCATACGGAGCTATTGGAATCATCCAAAAATCCATTCCGGATTCGTTTACTCATATTTCACCTTCCGGTCAATTTAATTCAACTTAAGCTCTCTTCTTGGAGACTAAGTGTCTCAATTCCTTTCAAAACCTTTCCGAACCCGAACCAATTTTCCCGGCAAGTTACATAAGAACCGTGAAGCATGAATTTAGCAGTATATGGGGAGATGAGGTTGTACTTATTCAAAACGACCGGTCAGGTCGTTACACAACCTAAGCATGTGAAATATCGAAAATGCCCTCACCGTAAGCAGGCATATCGTCCAGCTGCCTGTTAACTGCCTCTTGAAATATTTTGGCCAGGGAATCATAATAGACATGTACAACACCAAATTGCACAAACCAAAGCACAACTTAGTTAATACAATCACAAATGACTTTTAAACATTATAAATGATATTTTTTACAAAAAATAATATTTTTTATAAAACAAAAAATACATAATAAAATACTAAAAAATCAGAAAAATATTATAAATATAGAAAAAATAATGGAGAAAATTTTCAATACATCTAGCAACGATATAATACATAAAAACTATTTAAAATTACAAAAAATGCATAAAAAATAATAGAAAATAGATAAAATACGTAATATTATTATAAAAACATAAAGATGACCAACCACCAATAACCATGACGCACCTCCATCGTCACAACCACCATAAGTGATTGCGATTTCAAACCACCGCCGCCAACCGCCAAGCATCAACCAACCGTCGTCGGTCACTACCGCATAGGGGTGTCAATGGATATCTAAAAACCGACTAAATCAACCGAATCATACCGTACCGAACGATTTTTTGATTTCTTTTAATAAAATCGTAGGTTATTATGTAAATCTATAACCGTACCGATAATTAGGGTAGGTTTTTTATTTTATTAAAATAAATCAAAAAAATACCGAACCGTACCGAATAAATTTATATTATTAAAAATAATAAAATATTAAATTTTCCTTGTGTCTTGGAATTATGAAAATAATTACAAACCAAAAAGTAATAAACTCAAAATCATAATTCTCAAACCTATTATGCTACTCCCATTAAAACTAAATTATTTCCAGCATATTCATTAGCAAGACACAAGGTACTGTAGCGATTATGAGTAGCAAACTACAATGTATTGATTATGTTTTCTTTTTTATGATTTAGATTTATCTTTTTGAATATTTAATCTTCTATAGACTTTATTCTTGAGTCTCAGTCCCAACTTGGTTAATATCTTTCCACTCGAGTTATTTATATTTTCTTTATATTAATTGGTTTAATTTCCTTTACGTTGTTGTAGAGTAGTTGGTGGATCTATACTCTAGCCATCTTTCATATTTTCTTAATTCATCACCCTTTAAAATGTGAAAATATCTAGAGAGTTTTGTTAAGTCCTATAAAAGTACGTATTTTATTGCATTCCACTTCTACTAGTGACTTTTACATGACATATAAAAAAAATACCAAAAATTAACCGAACCGTACCGGTACTGAAGAGAAACCGATATGATTGGGACGATTTTGAAAAGTATAATTTTGGTTATATGTAATAAAATAACCGAAAAATGATATGGTATAAAATTTACGAAATAACCGTTCGAACCGAACCATTGGCACCCCTACTACGGCACGAACCACCGTGACTTTCCACCACCGCCACCGACGAGCACCAACCACCACATCATTGCGGTTGACATGTTGCTA